>NW_020174923.1:15959082-15967268 GCF_003031525.2 Neophocaena asiaeorientalis asiaeorientalis
TGCTTCTTGTATGATTCTGAAGGAAGGAAGTTAGGCAGCAGGAATTTGGGGGTTACCCGTTTGCTGCAGATGTAGTTGCTCCAAATATTTTCTGTTGCCTTGGGATTGGTGTTTTCATTCTTGAAACTTGAGTGAAGGGGCTTCCCTGGTGGCGCAGTGGTTGGGAGTCCGCCTGCCGATGCAGGGGACACAGGTACTTGCCCCGGTCTGGGAGGATCCCACGTGCCGCGGAGCGGCTGGGCCCCTGAGCTGTGGCCGCTGGCTGGGCCTGTGCGTCTGGAGCCTGTGCTCTGCGGCGGGAGAGGCCACAGCAGGGAGAGGCCTGTGTACCGCAAAAAAAAAAAAAAAAATTGAGTGAAGTACAGTTGACCCTTGAACAACAATGGGGTTAGGGGTGCCCGCTGTCTCTGCAGTTGAACATCCACGGCCCTCTGTATCCATGAATTCAACCAGCCACAGCTCGTATTAAATGTTGAAAGAAATCTGCGTCTAAATGGATGTGCACAGTTTAAACCCATGTTGTTCAAGGGTCAGTTGTACACTTTTAAAGTGGTCATATATAAGTACCTATGAGTGAGTGTGTAAGACGTGAGAGATGCCATAGGTAAATAAACTGAGTTTCTATCCACAAAAAGCTTATAGTTTTGATGTGTATTGGAGACATGGTAGGTAAAGATGACTACTTAGAACAGTGCCTGGCATATAGTAATATATGGTAAATGTTGGGTGATGCAAATGAAATAGGAAGAGATCACAGCTGGTTGATGGAATTGGAAAGAAAGGATATTAGAAATGAGCCTTGAAGGATGGCTAGGATTTTGGTAGAAGGTTGTCTCGGTTGTGGCCTGATGAGGTAGGTCAGTACAGGAAGAAGGCACAGCATACACTGAGAGGACAGAGACTAAAAGGCATGGGGCTTTAGTGGCTAGAGTGGAAATACTTTAGAGATCTAGTAATATAGGTAAGTGTAATAAATGTAGTGTAAAAAGGAAAAGAGGAAATTCCAGAGGTGGTGCAGAAATAGATTTAATGGGATTATTAACAAAGGCGGTATGGGAAAAATAGGGAGGGATCATCATAGATGGTTGAAGTTTCAAGCTTGGGTGACTATAAGAACACACCTTGCAAAATAACCCTTATATGAGGGTTGAAGTTCTTTACCGGTGTCTCAAAAATGAAGGTTTCTGTATTACTTATAAGTTCCAGCAACTGTTAAAAATCAGGAAATGGACTTCCAAGTAATCCTGTGTAAGCAGAGAAGGAGGAGTTGACCTCTACAGAGAGGCCTCAGAACCTTACATTGGAGACTTCGGAATTAATTAATTCGCTTATTAGATGTATTGAATGCCTACTCTGTGCTGAGGTGCTATGGGTTGATAGTGGTGAATAAGAGAGACACAGTCCCTGCCCTGCCCTCATGGGCAGTATAGGTTAGAAAGAGAGATTATTTGAGCAAGTAATCATATAGTTAAATGATATATTTATAGTGGTGTGGGTGCCACAGAAACGAAGTTCGGAGTGCTGAGGGGGTGCATATTAGGAACATCTAATTAAGATGGGTGGGGATGTCCTAGCAAGTATCTTGAAGAAGTCACATGTAAGTTGAGACCTGAATGATGAGAAGGAGTTGGTGAAAAAGAGAGGAGGTGTGTTACAGAGGAAACGGCATGTGCTAAGGCCTTGGGAATGGGAGGTGCTGGATGCTTTCAAGAACAGTGCAAAGTGTAAGGAGAGTAGTGAGAAATGAGGCCAGAGAGGTTGCTAGAGGCTATGTCGTGTAGGTGGGCTTGTAGGTCATCTCCAGTTTAAAATTTTATTGTGAAACCATTGACAGAGTTTATTTATCATTGGATTTTTTAAAGACCCCTCTTATTGTATGAAGCGTAGAGTGGATTTGGACTTTGGGAAACCATTTAGGCTGCTGTGGTAAGCTATGTAAGAGAGTGGGGACTTGGCCTTTGGAGGGAAGAGTGAGGGAACTGGGTATTTTGGAGGTAGGGTGACTAGGACTTGTGATTGATCAGATGCGATGAGTGGGATGTTGAGAGAGAGGGAAGAGGAGTTATGGGTAATTCTCAGATTTTTGACAAGAGTAACTAGATTGGATGGATCTGTTGGGATGAAGAAGGAGCCAATGGGGGATGTTACTGAATGTGGTCCATATTTACTAATTTTCATTTAAACATTTTTGGCTGTTGGGCATATCCAGAAGTTTCAGTGTCATTTGCAGAGCACCCTATTAGATTCCATCAGCAAGATAAAATAAACTGTTTTACTAGGAAAAGCTTGGAGTCACATTGTATTTCGAATGAATAGTACTTTAGTTTCTCTGCTCTCTCCCTGAGTAAAGGCCAACATGGATTAGATTATAGTCAGCCCTCTGGATCTGCAGGTTCCACATTGGTGGATTGAACCAACTGCAGATCAGAAATATTTTGGTGGTGGTGGGGGAGAATTCCAGAAACTTCCAAAAAGCAAAACTTGAATTCAGAACTTGAATTTCAGTTCACTGGCAACTATGTATTTAGCATTCACATTGTAAAGTATTTTAAGTAATCTAGAGATGATTTAAAGTATACAGAATGATGTGCATAGGTTATATGCAAATACCCTATTTTATATCTGCAGACTTGAGCATCTGCATTTTGGTATTGGGGGAGGGGAGTCTGGAACCAGTCCCCCTCGAATACCCAGGGACATCTGTATTTTGCAAGGTAGGCAGAAATTCGTGCCTAAGGCATCTCCTTTCATAACTACAAGTTTGTTGTTTTTTTCCTGTTTTCCATTGTGTATCTGGGAAAATTATGCTATCTGTTTGAACCAAGGGGCTCAGTATATAATAAATATAAAGAGTAAATCTTACTAATTTTGATTCTCATTAATTAAGGCTTTGTGGCAACTTTAACCTATTTGAATTTAGTTTTATTTTTCTTGGCTGCGTCGTGCGGCATGTGGGATCTTAGTTCCCCAACCAAGGATCGAACCCGCACCCCCCTGCATTGAGAACGCAGAGCCTTAACCACTGGACCGTCAGGGAAGTCCCCCCATCTGTTTGACTTCATAATTGTATAATTACGAAGAAAGGTTTTGCACCAAAGTGGTAAGCCAGATTGCTTTGAAATTAGTTTTAATCTAGTAATAAAAGTATCTGAAGAGTCTTCCTCAAACAGAATATACTGAAAAATTGTTGTTAAATTGTAAATGTTGTTGGTTGCTCTGGCAACCTATTTAGTAACATTGTAGCAACCATATAGCTTATATTCAGAACTCAGTAAGAGGATATGTGGAGAATATTGTGTGTGGGGGGGCAGTGGGGAGTGGACGTTGAGGAATGGCAACCAGGAAGAGGGGTTAAATTCCATTTTAAATCATTTTCTGGGACTTCCCTGGCAGTCCAGAGGTTAAGACTTTGCCTTCCAATGCAGGGGTGTGGGTTTGATCCCTGGTCGGGGAGCTAAGATCCCACATGCCTTGCAGACAAAAAATGAAAGCATAAAACAGAAGCAATATTGTAACAGATTCAATAAAGACTTTAAAAATGGTCCACATAAAAAGAATCATTTTCTTAAAAGATGTTTTACTTCTTCTGCCTAATAGAATAAAGGGCATGAGCCAGGGAACTGAATGATATCATTTATGTGTGTGACCATTTTCTTGTTCACCCTTAATCCCTGTTTCCTGTTTGTTCTTGTGGTACTTGAGAGATGCATCCTGGTAAGATAGAAACTGAAGGAGACAGAGCTAAGGGCTGTTGGGATTAAATTAGTCTGAAACGTGGACCCCAAGAAGGTTTTGACTGAATTGATTTGGTTGAGCTAGGAAACATTTTAAATCAACTTTGCCTAATCAGATAACATAGTTTGAGACATACTGATAGAGGGAAAAAAAGTAATAACCTACATTTGTGGAATATTTGGGGGTAGGTAATGTGTTAAAAGTGCTTTACATGCATTAATTTATTTAGTCCTCACAATACAACGAGGTAGATATTATCTTAGTTTTACAGACTCAGACTGAGGATTGAAAAGTTTGTTACTTGTTTAATGTCACATAGCTAATAAGAAATCAGGATACAGTCGTCCCTCAATACTCTCAGGGGATCGATTCCAGGAGCCCTGCAGATACCAGAATCCCGAGGAGGCTCGGGTCCCTTATATAAAATGGCCTAGTACAGTTAGCCCTCCATATCTGCAGATTCAGCCAACTTCAGATGGGAAACCTACAGTTAAAGAGGGCCGGGGACTTGCCTGGTGGCGCAGTGGTTAAGAATCCACCTGCCAGTGAAGGGGAAAAAATAATAATGAAATTATTATTATAAAAATAAAGTGAAAAAAAAGAGGGCCGACTGTATTAATCTAGGCCGTTTACCCACAGCTTGGGCATAAACGCTACCTATTTTAGTGGAAATAGAATCAAACTGTCCTTTGGATTTGGTTGATGAAAAGAGATTTACCGAACATCATGTAAAAATATGGCACTTTATGGTTAAGAAATGTAAGTAGTATTAAGGAATTTGATAGTACCTTTTTTTTTTTTTTGCGGTACACGGGCCTCTCACTGTTGTGGCCTCTCCTGCTGCGGAGCACAGGCTCTGGACGCGCAGGCCCAGCGGCCACGGCCCATGGGCCCAGCCGCTCCGCGGCACATGGGATCCTCCCGGACCAGGGCATGAACCCGCGTTCCCTGCATCGGCAGGCGGACTCTCAACCACTGCACCACCAGGGAAGCCCTGATAGTATATTTTGAGGAAAGGTATACCAAGTATATTCTTTTTTTAAAAATTATTTATTATTTGTTGCGCGCGGGCTTTCTCTGGTTGCGGTGAGTGGGAGTTACTCTTCGTTGCAGTGTGCAGGCTTCTTACTGTGGTGGATTCTCTTGTTGCAGAGCATGGGCTCTAGGCGCGCAGGCTCAGTAGTTGTGGCTCACGGGCTTAGTTGCTCTGCGGCATGTGGACCAGGGCTCGAACCCGTGTTCCCTGCATTGGCAGGCGGATTCTTAACCACTGCGCCCCCAGGGAAGCCCCCAAATATATTCTTAACTTACAATACCGTTACTCATTTCTTTTGTGGAACAGGAGTTGGATGGATTGGGTGGGGCATTTTGTTAAGGTAGATGTTAACATCTAGGAAGTGCCGGGGGTGATTTTTTTAAAAAAGAAAGAGGGAATTCCCTGGTGGCCTAGTAGTTGAGACTCGGTCCAGTGGTTAGGACTCAGTGCTTTCACCGCAGTGGCCCGGGTTCATTCCCTGGTCGGGGAACTAAGATCCTGAAAGTCTCATGGTGCAGCCAAAAAAATAAAAGTAAAAAGAAGGAGACAGGGGAATTAATAAGTATTGATCACACCTTCTGTATGTTAGGTGGTTTGCATTTGGTAAATCTTTAAAACATTCATATGATGAAGGTGATATCTTCATTTTATAGTTGAGACCCAAGACTATAGATACGTTAAATAATTTGCTTGAGATCATGGAGAAGATGAAAGCTAGGTCTTCCTTACTGCTCTCTCTACTGTTTTTCTCCTGGAACTGATTTGGCAGGAGCAGAAAGAAGATTCTGTTTGGAGAAATGGAGCAACCTGAAGGTGCATAGCTCTTCAGGTGCCTCTCTTTTGGCCCAGTACACTGATGAGCATGGCATTGACCGTGAGGGATGATGGGAAGGTTAAATAGTTTCCCTCTACGATAATAAATCTAAGGAGGTGCTTATTTCATAATTTTTTCCCCAGCAAATAAACATTTTTGATATTCTAAAAGGATGATTTATATTTCAACTTGCATGGAAAAATCCTCTTTATTTCCCCAGTTGCTGGAAAAAAGAAATTTTTTAAGATATGAAAGTATTTTATGTTCTTTCTCCTTTAGTCTTCCCTGTGCTTATAGCTGATGCTTGAATTGTTAGCATGTACTTAGTGTTTATTATTTTCCTCAAGGAATCTCTGGTTGTAAAGCAACTATACTCCGATAAAAATTAATTAAAAAAAAAACTCTGGTAAATCTGGTTACTATAAGAACTTGAAAGGCATGAAATAGCAATTGAAGAATATCCTGATTGGTTTTCAACCCAATTATACAAATTTTTGTCACTTCAGTGTCTGAGTATAAGGTTTATCATTAACATTTGATTTCTTATTTGATAATCACCAGAAAACCTGAAGGATAAACTAGAAGTTATCATTTTTCTTAGCATGTGTAGGATTAGTACTAAAGAGGGAACAATATAGTAGATAGAATTTTGGACTACTATTGAGAATTGTTCATTTTAGTTTAGTCTTTTAATCTTCCTAGGCTTAAGTTCCTCACTTATGAAATCTCGATTATACCTTTTTGAAAAATATTTCTTGTTGTTTTGTAATGATGAGACCCAGGCTGGGATGGGCAAGGCCTTTGTCACTGTGAGCCATACTACCCTGTTTTGCTGATTATGTTGACCGTCCAGGCAACCCTCTGTGTAGCTCACACTGCCTGCATTACGTCAGGGAGTCCCCAGACTGGGTCCCATCAGGGAGTTAATGGTGGAGCCGCAGCAGTCTGCGCACTTGTTTCTGTCATGGGGTAACCTGGTGTGTGTGCCTGTGTGTACCTTTTTATTTTTTTTATTGTGTTCTACTTATAGCAATGAAGAAATCTGAAAGTTAAGTTTACAAAGTGTGGACCCTGAGGATGGGGTATAGTGAGAGTAAAGACAAAGGCCTTTACCAGAAAGGCATCCTTTTCGCTTAATAAAGCTGTTTTTGGAGTGTTACACTTTGAAAATAAATACCCCTAATGAAAAACATCTGTCTCTCCCCTGCCCCTAAAATAAACAAGACAATACAGAGTACTCTTGTTCTGTTTCTTTCCCAGAAACAATCGATCAAAAACTATTACAGATTGTAAAATTAGCTTATATAGAACAAGTAAAGAGACTTGTTGCCTTTTCACACTGCCACATATCAAAGGCAGAATTTCAGTTATTGGTCTTTAGATGCATAAAGTTAAAATAGTTGAATCCTTCATTGATTCATTTAGTTGCCTTTCATAGACTTTTACTCAGAAAATGAAAAGATCTGGGATTTTTCTAAAAAATTTTTTCTTCATATCTTGAGGGTTTTCATCTGAGTCGCTGTAACCCCTGTTTCTCTAGAATTCCAACTGGGTGAAAATGTTTTTCTTTTTAAACTGGCAGTTCCCCAGCGTATTTTTCCAGCAAGTATTCTTTGAGCACGCCCTATGCCTAGTGAATTTTGCAAGATATTTATTCACAAGGCTGGAAGACAGGTCAGTCTTCTCTTTGTAAGATGAAAACAGTGAGGCTTGCTTAAGACTCATTTTGCTTCTGCCCAGCTTTATTCAAAATTGATCTTTTATGCAAATACATTCAAGCATTCACAGAAATAATCTGACTTGGAAGTTTAAATGGAAAGGCTAACTTTGTATTTGCAGGAAGTTTGGTGCACTGATTATCCTCCCAAATGAGAGCTCTACTAATTTGCTCTTAGTGATAACTTGATAGTAAGTAGGGCTCAGACCCAAGAGTCGAAAAGTGTGAGGTGACTTCGATATTTCCAGGTGTGCTTTCAAGATGTTGACGTGATATGTATATACTTGGTTTCACGTTTTATTAGATGCAGAAGGTTATTATTTCCACTAATGTCTAAAGCAATATTAGATTATTTGTAATTCCATGGTGTCCTCTGAATAGTGCGATGGTATTCCCAGATGAGATAAATTTCCTTAATTTCATCCATGAACAGTAAGATTGCCTGGCAGACTTACAGAAAGGTAAAGAACAGCATTGTCTTCGGGTGTTTCCTAGTAGGCCAGCCTTCAAAGAGCTACAGTTTATATTCCTTTAATAGAGTCCTTCAGCAGTGATCAGAGGAGTTACCAGAGTTGATCATCGGAGTAGAAACTAAGATGTGTCATCATTGAGGGTAGTGAAAAGTGTCCCTGTGGCAATTCCAGAAAAGGAGATCCAGAATTCTCTGAGCAAAGAATAAATATAAAAAATTTCAAGGTAACTCTTAATTATTTGGAGACTAACCTTTCAGGATTGTGTATCATCAAGATAAACGTTGCCCCCAAAGGGCAAGGAAACACTTCTCTGATAGTAAAATAAGGAATGATGAAAACAATTAAGTAGAATCGAGAACGTGGTTCCTGCTTTCAAGGAATAATTTATGTGACTGATTACGCATGTGCGCC
>NW_020174923.1:15967345-15984665 GCF_003031525.2 Neophocaena asiaeorientalis asiaeorientalis
GCATTAGTCAGTGTTTGCTGAGTACTAGATTCATGGTACTGGCATTAAATGCTGAAATTTAGGAGGAAAGCGTGATTGCTCTGGGCTAATAATAAGCAAGGTGACCTGAAGACCTGAGAAGAGATGGAACTTTAGTTTGGATCAAGGATGGCACTTAGGTTTCCAAGAGAAATAGGATGTGTCAGGTGCAAGGATGAGGAGCCTGAGATGGAGGATGTTGTGTTGGGTAACAGGGAAGGGAGCTATATGCCACAGATAAAAGGTTCAAGAAGGCGGAAGATAAGGTTGGAAGAGTAAGTTGGGGTCATATTGTTTTTGAATGCCAGGATAGTGCATTTTGATTTTATCCTAAGAATAGTGGAGAATCACTAACGTGGGAATGGCATAATTAAAGTGCTCTCATAAGGAGTCTTTGAGAGTGGATATGGACTGGATGGATCGGAGGTGTAGGATGGTTTGGAGCAGGGCAAGACTTAAAAGAAAGTAGCCTAGCTGCAAATAAGTCTTTTGAACTGGGGTGATGTATGTGGAATGAGAAAGGTCCAGGTGCAACATTGATGAAATAGAGAATTTCAGAGCTCACTTTGGAGCTAAGTACAAATTTGTCATATACAAACGAGAAACCTAGGGACAGAGAGGTCAAGTGACTGTGCTAAAGGTTATTAGGATAAGAGTCAAGGTTCTGCTAGAGCTCTTGACTCCAAATCTAACATATTTCACTGATTACACACTTTAGGAAACTTGATGATGTGACTGGATTTTGATCCTTGAAAATTGGCAGAATATTGATGTAGCTAGCAGAGGCAAGAAGAGATTGTCAGTGTTTGGGGAGGGAAAGAAATGAAGTGAAATTGTTTGGAGTGAAAGCCCTTTTGTTGGAGAAGAGCTTCCCTAAGAGGAGTGACTTTGTCTAGCTTTTATGTTTATCTCTTAAAGTTCTTTTATTAAAAATTTTTTAGTTGAGGTATGATTGACATACATTATATTAGTTTCAGGTGCACAACATAATGATTCATTATTTGTAGGTGTTGTGAAATGATCACCACAGTAAGTCTGGTTAACATCTATCACCATTAATGGTTACAGAATTCTTTTTTCTTGTGATGAGAACTTTTAAGATTTGCTATCTTAGCAACTTTCAAATATGTAATACAGTATTAATAACTGTAGTTGGCAGTGCTGTACATTACACCGCCATAACTTACTTATTTTATAAGTAGAAGTTTGTACCTTTTGACTCTCTTCATCCATTTTATCTAACCCCTACCACCCACCTCTGGCAAGCACCAATCTGTTGTCTCTGCAGCTCTTTTTTGTGTATGGTTTGAGGTAAGGCTTGAACTTTATCCGCCACCCCCCCATCCATGGATAAACAGTCTTCCCTAACCAGTATATTCAGTAGACCATTCTTTTAGAAGTGATTGTAAACTAAATTCATATAAATATCTGTTAACGTGTTGTCTTCTGTTTCACTGATCCAGTGTCAATTCCTACATCAGGATCACACTGTTTGAATTATTAAAGCTTTACGTGATAACAGTGTTGTTCTGCATACTATCTATAACATATACTGTTTGCCATAGCTTTAAATATCAGATGGAGTAACTGCACAAATAGATATATGTTTGTGAGGGCACTATTCGTGCTCATTATCTTCTTCCATATGGATTTTACCTCAGTTTGTCAGCTTCCTTTAAATCATGTTGGGATTTGGATTGGGATTGCTTTGTGACTGTACATTAATTTGGAGCTATGACATCTTGACAACATTATGTCTTCCAAAATTGTGATATTTTTCTCTATTGAGGTCCTTTATGTCTAGAGTAAAATTTATACTTTTCTTTCTATAAGCCTTGCATATTTTCTGTTGTGTTTATTTCTGTGTATTTTACAGATTTTAATGCTATTAAACATGAGCTTATTTCTTGCTGGTATGTGGGAAAACTTTTTATATGTTAATATTTTTGTTTGGCTGCTTTACCGAATTTTACTGTTCTTAGCAATTCTTTCAATTATTTCGATTTGATTTTACCAGGTAGATAGTCACTTAGTAGATAGATGGTGACATTTTTGTTTTCTCCTTTTCAGTTGTTAGACTTTGGGTTTCTTTTTTCTTGTCCAGTTGCATAAACTGGAACCCTCCAGTACATGGTTGAATAGTACCAGAGGTATGGGGACTTTTTTGTCTGGGTCCTGACTTTATTGTTAGAGAAGTTATGTTTAGCCATTGAGTGTGATTTGTGCTATGGGTTTGTGATGATTGTCTTTTGTTAGGTCAGACACAGTTCTTTTAATTTCTAACACAGTAAGGATTTTTGTTACAACTGAGTATTAAATACTGTCAATGCCTTTTCAGTATCTGTGGCGGTAATTTTATATATCTATATCTACATATATGTATACATATATATATTTTTTTCTCTTTTAGAGCCTTTAAATGATTTCCTGATGTTGATTGACCCTTAAATTAATTCAGCAAATGTTTATTGTGTGCCTGTTATTTGCCAGGGGCTCTTCAAAGCACTGGAGATAGAGCAGTGAGCAAAATAGACAAACATCTCTGCTGTCTCTGGAGTGTACATTCCAGTGGGGAGTTTTTAGGCTAACTATTATCAGTTATTGACTATCTGGATGACCTGGATTATTCTTCTAGCATGCATCAAATGGGAGTTGTTAAGTGTTGTGGTTTGTTTTTTGAAGAGGGGGGCTGCTTTCCCTCCTCCATGTTTGTAACTTGGAATGGCCAGTAGTTTACTTTTTGACTGGCTGTCAAATCCTTTCACAAGGATTATCTGTTCACTCATTGATGGTTTGTTTTTTTGGCTGCGTTGGGTCTTCGCTGCTGCGTGCGGGCTTTCTCTAGTTGCGGCGAGTGGGGGCTACTCTACCTTGCGGCGCGCGGGCTTCTTATTGCGGTGGCTTCTCTTGTTGTGGAACACGGGCTCTAGGTGTGTGGGCTTCAGTAGTTGTGGCGTGCAGGCTTCAGTAGTTGTGGTACAAGGGATTAGTTGCTTCACGGCATGTGGGACCTTCCCGGACCAGGGATCAAACCTGTGTCTCCTGCATTGGCAGGCGGATTCTTAACCACTGCGCCACCAGCGAAGTCCCCTCACTGATGTTTTTGATAGAACTTGACTGTTACCTTGAACTAGTTGCCGCTATACTTTTATGCATAGGTCTTTGCTTATATTTTAAACTTATTCTGTGGTTGTTGGTTTAAGGGTTTTTTTGTGTGTGTGTGGTATGCGGGCCTCTCACTGTTGTGGCCTCTCCCGTTGCGGAGCACAGGCTCCGGACGCACAGGCTCAGCGGCCATGGCTCACGGGCCTAGCCGCTCCGCGGCATGTGGGATCTTCCTGGACTGGGGCACGAACCCGTGTCCCTTGCATCGGCAGGCAGACTCTCAACCACTGCGCCACCAGGGAAGCCCTGGTTTAAGGTTTTTAATCTCTTCCTTCAAGACCAAATTTTAGTTATACATTTTCCCTGCAAATTGCTCTTAAAAATTTCCCCATAGATTTATTATTTGTATTGCTTTACTCTGTTGTTGAATCTACTTTTTTTTCTTTCTTGGATACAAAGTTTTCTGCTTTATCAGTTAGCTCTTTTTAAAAACAACTTGGTTATATTGATTGAATTTGCCTTTTGTTTACAATTTTTATTTCATTGCTTTTGTTTTTGTATTCACTTCTTTCTTTGGAGTTTTTAAAAAGTTTCAGATCATTTATTTTCAATCTGCCTTATTTTCTTTTATTTTTTTTTTTATTTTCTTAAATAAGCATTTAAGTATCTAGCATTTTCTCTGAGTTAGTTCTTTGGCCAAATTCTAAGAGTTTGGTGTGTCATATCTTTATTATTCTTTTCTAAAAGAGGAGAGCAAGTTTAGTTTCTCTTCAGCACAATTATTTAGAAAGATGTGTTCAGTTTTCCAGTCTTTTTTTTTCTATTTTTTCCTATCCTTTAAAATTTTTTTGATTTTTAGTTTTGTTGCATTGTGTTAAAGAATGTGGCCTGTGTGCTTTCTGATTTTTGGAATTCGAGCTATGTCTTTGTGACCAATTACATGGTCAGTTGTTAAACCTTTTATGGGTATTTGAAAAGTATATGTTTTCAGTTTAGATATAAAATTCTGTATATAAATAAGTAGTCATGATTATTTTTACTAGATTCATAATACTTCATCAAGTTTTTACCTCAATTATTCATTGCATTCAGCCTTGCACAGTGTGTGAAGGTTTAGATAGCTTTAGGCTGTCTGACTTACTAGTGCTCTGATCTTTGCACCTTAGTTTTTTCTGTAGCATGGAACTTATTAACACTTATCTAATGGGGTTTTTGTTAGGCTTTTTACATACATTATTTCCTCTCTCCTATGTCCTATTTCAGTGCCTGGCACATAGATAATAGTACTGATATTTAGATTTTGAGTGTATGTCCATTGTTGGACACTACTGTCAGTTTTTCTATGCAGTGAGTGCTTTTGTACATTGCGTTCTTTCTTTTAAATTGGGTTCTGTGGTCAAAGGATATCATTTAGACAGCTGTTTACCCCCCCAGATTGCTTTCTAAAAGAATTGTATCACTTTTTTCTGCTGTCATTGTTAAATGAGTGTTCCAGTTTAACTTCAAGCTTGAATATTATTATTCTTATTTAGAAAAATGAATGTAATAGGTTCTCAATGATACTTTATCTGCATTTTAAAATAATTGGGAGGACAAAATATTTTTCCGGCATTTACAAGTTTTTTTTCCTGACATTTGTGATTTGAGTAATAGCTGCCATAAAATAGGATTGTTCTTAAACTACCTCCTAAATAGGCTTCTTATAGGCTGGAGGAACTACAGACTCTGTTTCCCTCCTGTTTGTGTGGTTTTTCCAGAAATGAATTTGTTTAGGTGTTTCCCAGCATAGGCCCTATTGATATTTTGGGCCAGATTGCTCTTTGTTATGGAGGGCTGCCCTGTGCATTGTAGGATGTTTAACAGCATCTCTGGTCTCTACCTACCAAATACCAGTAGCGCTCTTTCTCCCCCAGTTGTGACGACAAAATATGTTTCCAGACATTGCCACATGTGTCCTGGGGAGACAAAATCACCCTTGGGTGAGGGCCTCTGGATTAGTCTTCTTTATGTCTCCTTAGAGAGGGAAGGGCACTAGCATCAACTTTCATGCTGAATTCCAGGAATGCCCTTTGTTTCATTTTGTATAACATTCTCTAGTTATGTAGTAAGCTTTGTGTCTATATTACCAATGAAGAAACTAAAATTGAGATAAAATCTTGAGAAGGCATCTTATAAACCATATATCATGGGTGTTTCTGCTCTGATTGTTTATTCCTTCCCTTATTATTTACTCCTTCCCCTCATCCCACCCTCACCTTTGTCACCAGCCCTAAGAAAAGAATATACTTGAACTGTATTTGGGTAGTGTTTAAGGCTTTGCAATGAAGATGGACATTGATGAGTCAGACCGTACCTTTAAAGTAGGAATTCTTTAAGGACAGTCATGAGGAGGAATATCTTCCTAACGAAGAATCAGAAATCAGTTAGCTCACCTCGCCCATTTCCAGTTGCATGTGATTCAAACACATAGATATATGCCAGTCAGCCTTTCTCAGTTAAGTTGAGGTAGAGAAAAGGTTGTGAGCCACTGCTTTGTTCTTTTAGTCTTCCAGCCCCCCTTTTTTTCCACTCTTCCTCATCACTATTATACCTTTTCACTCCCTAAAACTAGATATCCTTTTGTCCAGGGGGGTTCATTCCCTTCTGCTTCAAAGTTGAGTTAAGGGTAATGGGGCTGATTTCAAAATGCTGCATCTGATTTAGAGGGGATATAGTTGAGTGCAGTATTATCTGGTTGCAAGAAGAACAGGGCACTGAAGCAATTGCTAGAGAGAGGAGAGTTCTCTCTTTAAAGCCCTAGCATGTTGAGGCATCTGAAGCTGTACATGAAATAGTCGGTTTTACTGGTCAACCTTTTTTGTTCTCTTACTTTTTCTGACTTGGGTAATTAACTTCCGGGGCCGGGGATTCCCCCACCTTATAGCTCCCTTTGGATCCAGTTTTCTTAGCTTCTCTCTCTTCTTCCTACTGATATTTTCTTTTTTGTTTATTCTTGTATTAGTAAATTAAAAGGAGTGAGTAAGCATTCTCGGTTGGTAACCTACTACTGAATAAATGACCTGGTCTCTTGATATTTCATGAAGTCTTCAACTCCTGTATCTCCAGGTAGCCTTTCCGTGTAGTCTTGTCTTTCTCTGTACTAGTGTTTTTTTCCTGTTGTATGAGACTTGTGTACATGAAAACATTTTGTAAACAGCCAGTGGAGTTCAGTTCATATCCTGTGCTGCTTTGTTTTCATTTCCAGCCCACATTTTGAGAATGTGTTTTTGTGGCTTCATTTATCTATTTGCTAGTTAATCCCAGAACATTTATTTCCATAGGCTCTTGGTAAAAGAGAAAGTTAATAATAAGAGAACATTATTTTATGTAGAGTAAAATGACATAGCAAACTAAAGCTGTCCCTGTGCCTATCTTTGTAGAAAGAAAATTTTAAAGAGGAATTTTCCATCTCTGATAGTTTTACATTTATTCATGTTTCCTGTGCATTTCAAGCTCCATCTGTCTCCAGTCTCTTCAATTAAAATGGGTTGATGAGTTGTGTACCTGCATGTGTCTCTGTTTGCACTTTCTCATTAAATTTACTTCACTTGACAAGGAAAATGAATAATGCTTAGGATAAAATTGCAATATGACCAAGAAGTAAGCCAGGAAGACTTCATAGCTAGGAGTCTGACTTTCTTCCCCAAAGCTCCTTTAGATTTAAAAACTGTTGCTTTAAGTTTCTGACGTTCTCTATCAGGTGAGCTCATGACCTGGTGCTTCTGTGTCAGCACATGTCTCCACGCAGTCAAGAGTCAAGACAGATGGGTAGGTGGAATGAGTTCCTTAGAGGTTCTAAGTATCCTAACATTTAAAAATTATTTATCATTCTGGACTTTAGCATCTCTGGATTTAGTTGTTTATTTATTTATTTATTTATTTTTAGCAAATACTTAGCATTTTGCTGCTTTAGTCTCTTATCCTGCCAATCATTTTTTAAAAGGGGCTTCTTGAGTGAGGATATAAAAACTAGTAACCTATGGTACTCTAGATTGGTAACAATGAATTGGCTCATAACATGATGTTTGCTTGTTGGACTTAAAAAACAAAAAAACAGCCCACCACCTGTGTCAGTCTGACACCTGTTTTTTTCAAATCCTTTTTGGGCATGATCTAAATAAATCTCTGAAATTCCCCTTCCCTCTTCTTTCTCCTTTTGTGTGTGTTGTCAGTATTAGTTTCACCTAAACCCTCTGTCTGTCATTCTGTATAACAGTAGAGGCTAAATGAGGACATTAATTGGTGAAATACATTGCTTCAAAGAAGCTTTTAGCAATAGAACTACAGAAGGCATCATAGTTGTAATGTAGTCCTTGACTGGACTTCTGTTGTATTTTGTTGTTCTCTTGATGTGTTTAGATTTTATAATCTAGTAAATTATTAGCAAGTGAACTTTTGATTGAAATGGGTGTGTTTTAAATGAACAATAATTTGTGTTCTGGGATTAAGTATTAAAATATCAGTATCAGATTAGTATTTAAGTAGAGGTAGAGATATTAATCTTTGTGTTAAATGTTTGTCATATAGAATTATTCAGGCACTTGTACATTAATCTGTTTGCCAAAGATGCTAATTCTTTCAGAATTCCTAGTTTTTAAATTTTATTTTCTTCCATATATAAGTGGTTTTGAGAAATCTGATCCATTTAACATTGTTGCTTCCAAGTTGCATGCATGGTTCTCAACTTCTGCTGTACACTGTAATCACCTGGGTAACTAAAAAAAAAAAATCCTGATGCTAAGGTTGTACCCCAGACCAGGTAAAACATAATCTCTGGGATGGAATCCAGGCATCTGTATTTTAAAAATTCTCCAGGAGCTTCCACAGTAAGACCAAAGTTGTGAGTCACTGCCCCTAGGATGTTTTTTGTGATTTAGGGACCCTTTAAAGAAAAGCTGTAGACTTTTCTTCCAGAAAAATGGGTCTAATGACTCCCAGAAGCCTCAGATTAAGAGCCCCTCTCCTAGGAGTAGCCTTTACATGCTATATTTAATTGGAACCAGTTGAGGGTAAGAAGCTATGTAATTTGTAATGATGAAGGAATATTTTTCATCACTCAAGAGCATGTCATTCATTTAACAAATAACAAATGTATATCAAGTAGTCAGTATTTTCCAGGCTGTATTATAGTTGCTAGGGATACAGCTGCCAATATAGAATTCCTGTTTTCATGAGGTTTTATCCTAATATGGGAGATAGATGATGAGTAAATGATATAAGGCCAGTTAACAGTTGCTAAAACAAGAAATAAAGCAGCGTAAGGAGATTGAAAGTGATAGTTATCTGAGGGAGGTGGTGATTTTAAATAGGGTGGTTGGGGAAGGCATCTCTGACGAGGGTTTGTGCTGAGATCTAAATGAAGTGAGAGAAGAAGTCCTGTGAAGATCTTGACAGAGAGCAGTCCCAGTGAAGAACAGGTACAAAGGCCCCGAGGTGGGACTGAGCTAGGCCTGTTAAATTTTAGGTAGGAAAGCCAGGTGGCAGGAGCACGCATGGTCATCCAGGTATAGAATGAGTGGTAGGAGATGAAATCAGAAACCCTTGTAGGCCAGTGTAAGAAGCTTGACATTTTAATTTCAATTTGATAGGAACTTAACTTGATTATTATACACTGTTGTTAATGTTTAACTTTATGACTAAAATAATTTCGAAATCTTCAGCTTTCATCTTTTCAGAATTAGGTGGAAGTTTAGCACTCAGTATATTGTGCTACTTGTCTGTGAAAGGATCTTAACCGGCTGAATTCTTTTCAACAGGGACCATCCATGTCTTCTTCATATTCATATTGCTGAGCACAGATGTTCAACAGTTTTTGCTGACAGAATAGGGACCTTGCAGTCAACTTAGACAAGGGCTCATAAATTTTTTTTTTTTTTTTTGCGGTATGCCGGCCTCTCACTGCTGCGGCCTCTCCCGTTGCGGAGCGCAGGCGCAGCTCAGCGGCCATGGCTCACGGGCCCAGCCGCTCCGCGGCGTGTGGGATCTTCCCAGACCGGGGCACGAACCCGTGTCCCCTGCATCGGCAGGCGGACTCTCAACCACTGCGCCACCAGGGAAGCCCCATGGGCTCATAAATTTATATGAAAGTCATAATGCATGTTAATTTACTGGATGCCTGCTATGTGCTAATAGTCATTCCTAGTCCCCTCAGGTAGGTAATTGGAACACCTTGGAGATATTTGGGGTTCGCTTCCAGACCACTGCAATAAAGTGAATATCGCAATAAAGTGAGTCACATGAATTTTTTGTTTTCCTAGTGCATATAAAAGTTTACACTATACTGTAGTCTATTAAATGTGCAATAGCATTATGCCTAAAAAAATGTACATACTTTAATTGAAAAATACTGCTAAATAATGTTAACCATCATCTGAGCCTTCAGGGAGTTGTAATCTTTTTGCAGTAGTAACATCAAAGATCACTGATCACAGATCACCATAAAAAAATATAGAAGTAATGAAAAAGTTTGAAGCATTGTGAGAATTACCAAAACAAGACACAAACACAGGAGAAAATGATGTTGGTAAAATGTCAGTGCAGGGTTGCCACAAACCTTCAATTTGTAAAAACGCAAAATCTGCGAAACACAGTGAAACGAGGTATGTCTTGTATTTTACACAGGAAGAAGCAGAAACTCAACAACAGTGGCAGAACCAGTATTTGAATCCAGGCCTTTTCTGCTCTTTGCACTTTATCATGCTGCCTTCTGAGTAATGAGATTGAGAGTGATTTTTGAAGGTATAATCTGTTGAGCCAGTGTCACTAGTTCTTGTGCAATGTACTTTATTGAAACAGAACAAGAGGGCCTCAGGCTTATTACCTTAAAAGTACTGTGTTATGCGAAGGATTTTAATTGTAGGAATATTTTCTTGAAATAGTAATAATTTCTTAAATATTTGTTGAGTGTAAAGTACTATGGGAAGTGCTGAGATGAGTCATAAATAGATTCACAGGCTCAGGAGAGCTAAGATATTTACATAATTCACTTTGTATAAGATACAAAGCAATTGGGACTTCCCTGGTGGCACAGTGGTTAAGAATCTGCCTGCCAGTGCGGGGGACACGGGTTTGAGCCCTGGTCTGGGAAGATTCCACATGCTGCGGAGCAGCTGGGCCCGTGCGCCGCAACTACTGAGTCTGTGCGCTAGAGCCCTTGTGCCACAACTGCAGAAGCCCGCGTGCCTAGAGCCTGTGCTCCGCAACAAGAGAAGCCACTGCAATGAGAAGGCTGCGCACCTCAGCAAAGACCCAACACAGCCGAAAATAAATAAATAAATTTATTAAAAAAGAAAAAGATACAATGCAGTCATTGTCACAAAAGGTATAAAGTGCCATGGAAGTTCTGCTAAGGAAGAGTTTCTTGGTACACAGAAAGGGGACATTTTGGAGGATAGGATTTAGACCTAGATTGGGGTGGGGAGAACAAGGTGGGTGTTAGGTGTTCTAGAGGGAGGGGAAAAAAAGGAAGATTATTCTGCATGCAGGTTTAGGAAAAGCTTGGAATTGGGGAAGTGTAAGGAGTCACGTAAGGGAATGTGGAAATAAGTTTCTATGTAGTATAGGGGTGGGGGAAGGGAAGTACAACTGTTGGTAATGAAGATTAAACCTATACACAAGCATTTGTGTATCAGGCCAATGAGTGTTCTTAGTGAGAAAAGGGACTTTTGAGCAATCACATGATCTGTGATGGAAGTTGGTGTTAGTTGGTTGGATTAGTAAGGGTCAGCAAATTGGCTTGTAGGCCAAATGTGGCTCGAGGTTAGTTTTTGTAAATAAAGTTTTATTGGAACATGGCCATGCTCATTCACTTGTATACCATCTGTGGTTGCTTTAGTTTTACAGGGGCAGAATTGAGTAGTTGAGACAGAGACTTTATATTCTACAGAGCCTAACGTATTTACCATCTGGCCTTATACAGAAGTTTGCCAACTCCTAGATTGGAGGGGTGGAGGCAGAAATCCTATTCAGCATTGTTGCTATGGCTAGGGTCTGAGCCTGTGCCTTCATGTCAAATGAAATGAAATGAAACCCAGATTGCGGCAGTCCTCGCAGAAAAAGGAAAGGAGAGAGTGAATGAGCGATAGAGAAGAATTTATTGAATTTGGCAATTGCTTAGATTTAAGAGTTTAGGGAGAAGAAAGAATCAAAAATTTTTTAAAAGTGTAAGTGATTGAGGGTGTTGTTTTGGGGTAGAATAGGCTTTTAATTGTAAGCCATCTATGTGTTTTGTTCTTTATAAAGACCTATGTTAAATATGCTTTAGAGCTCTGATCTTTGGAAATATGAATTTTTCCTACTTTTGATAAATATTTCCTCCCTGTTCATGATTAGGAGTGGGTTTTTCTCATGGTCTAACCAGGTGATGGTTATACTCATGAACATAAAACAAATTGTGTGTAACGTTTAAATTCTAATCCTTAAAACATGAAAAAACTCTCCAGTTGTCCTTAAAACTTCAGGGGAAGAATCTTTATTCACCATGCCCCCCTCTTCCCACAGTTCTCTTCAGATCAGGTGACTGACTCTCATTTTTGAAATGCTGCTTTCTTTTGGGAGTTGTTATAAGGGAAGGAGCATAATGACACAACCATGTATAAAAACTTGTTAACTATTTGCTAATGTCAAAAGTGTTCAATATTTATAAATACATGAAGTTTTCACCATAGTTGCTGCTATTCATTACTTACTGTGTGTCAAAACCGTATGAGAAGTACTTTTATAAACCATCTTTAATGCTTTAGAACTTTTCTCCAAGGTGGGAGGATGTGTCCCTACCATCCCTATTGTACCATTGAAAAACCAGGCTCTGGGTAAGTAATTGCTTAAGTTGTACAGCTACCAAGGCCAAGGTTATTGCTACCCTAAACTTGCCGTCATTTTGTACTCTGGTGGTTCTTAAATTTTATGTTCATTAGAATCACCCCAGCACTTAAAAAAAATACATATTCCTGGGCTTATCTGTCAAGGATTTGCCTCATAAGTAATTCTTTTTTTTTTTGCGGTACGCGGGCCTCTCACTGTTGTGGCCTCTCCCATTGCGGAGCATAGGCTCCGGACGCGCAGGCTCAGCGGCCATGGCTCACGGGCCCAGCCGCTCCACGGCATGTGGGATCTTCCCGGACCGGGGCACGAACCTGTGTCCCCTGCATTGGCAGGTGGACTCAACCACTGCGCCACCAGGGAAGCTCCCTCATAGATAATTCTGATATTTGTGATCCTTGCATCAAACTTGGAGAAAACACTGCCATACATACAGACTTCTATTACCAGATGTTGCTTCATGTGGAAAACAACTACTTTTACCCGAAACCTATTCCCATACGGACTGAAGTTTTTGCTTTTTATAAACATTTTGAAATATTTGTTACGTTAGCAGGAGTTCATGTGATTATGTAGTATCTTATCAGTTGAGGATTTTCACCTTCCTCTCTTTAAAACATGTTTAGAATTTTTAAACCAATAATACAAAATGCATATATTGATTTCTTCTCTACTGCATTTTGAGCATATTTAATTTTTTAATTGGATCATGTTTTGCATCCAAGTATTGTGGCTTTTCCAGGTCATCCTAATTTGAAGCAACACATTACTTAGTCAATTGATTGGATCTTTCATCTTTTTAAAAGAAGAAACATTATCTAGATGTAAAAACCTGTCAAATTTCTGTGATACTTTTCAGCTTTACGCTTTAGGTTCAGTACAGAGGAAAGAGCCCTGGATTGTCGAAAGACCTTGTACAACTTGGCCAGTTATTTGACCTTGGTTATGCCATATAACCTTTCTTAATCAGTTTCCCTATCTGTACAATAGAGACCATACATGGCTTGATGGCATGCCCTGTTTCCTATTGTTTTGATCAAAAGAGTATGTGAAAGTTCCTGTGAAAACTGAAAGCCTATTCAAATAAGAGGTGGTGGTATTTTCAGAAGCTTGTGGGTGAATGAAGCATCTATTTCAGTGCTGTTCACAACTTAGTCTCATAATAGTGAGTGCTTACTGAGGGGCTCTATGGAGGTACACTAATTGCTTCTTCTAGGAGATGTCTTTAGCTGTCCAGAGTGGAGAACAAAAAGGCTTTAGAGAAGGTAATATAGATGGAGTACCTTCATGCTCATCATTTCACTTAGAGCTCGTTATATTATTTTAGACACACTCTAGGTAAGTTTTGTAGTTTGATTTCCTAGTTCATAACAGAAGGGGTTTTGTAAGCTGTACTAGCCTGACAGTTTGTGCTTTTTTGTTTTAAAAAAAATCTTGTGGAGCTATTTATTACATGGAAATTCAGACCTAAGTAGTTGCTTAGCCCTGAGAATAAGGCTGTGTTTCAGCATAGTACAGCAGTGTTCTTCAGGAAGATAACTTTCCTGGGTAGCTACTATCTTTTCGAAATTTCATGATGACAGAGGTTTGGGAAATTTAGAACTATTTCCAGATATTATCAAATTGGTTAAATAGAAATAGAAAATTTGTTGCATAAATCAGTAGATTTGTCTTCCTAAGAATCTTAGGAAATAGGAAAGGCCAGGAGGTGGTGTCTGTATTTGAAATATGGGATGGGCCCATAGAGGGTGAGTTGGAACATAACAGTTAAGTGAATGTGGACTCTTGAGTTTACCAGTGCTCTTAAGTCATATTACAAAAGACCTTTATTTTCATGCAGAATCACTCCTTGTGGCTTTTCTTTGTATAGAGTGGGTTTAAAGCAGACTATAAGAAGCAGATCTTTGGATGGGATGATGGAATTTATAGTCTCTGTCAGTTCTTAAAGATCTATTTTTAGCCATATACTCTTTTTTACTACCTAGAGTTTGACCTTGTTCCCATTCATAAGAATTGAGGAAATGCAGTTTAGACTATCCAGCTTTTTTTGAACTTTAAAACAGATTAGTGGGCTTCCCTAGTGGCGCAGTGGTTAAGAATCTGCCTGCCAATGCAGGGGACACGGGTTCGAGCCCTGGTCTGGGAAGATCCCGTATGCCATGGAGCAGCTAACCCCGTGCGCCACAGCTACTGAGCCCGCGTGCAACAACTACTGAAGCCCGAGTGCCTAGAGGCCATGCTCCGCAACAAGAGAAGCCACAGCAATGAGAAGCCACACACTGCAACGAAGAGTAGCGCCTGCTCGCCACAACTAGAGAAAGTTCGCACGCAGCAACGAAGACCCAACGCAGCCGTGTCCCCTGCATTGGCAGGCGGATTCTTAACCACTGCACCACCAGGGAAGTCCCTGGTACTTGGCTCTTAAATGAATATTCTCACCCTACTTTTTCTCCCCCCCACCCCATTTCATCTGAAGGTCCCATATTTTTAGTTTGTCTCATGGCCTTTGAGGACTTTTTTTTTTTTTAAAGACATGTACTGTTTCTTTTTTCTCATTCATTCATTCATTCATTCATTTATTTATTTATGGCTTTGTTGGGTCTTCGTTTCTGTGCGTGGGCTTTCTCTAGTCGCGGTGAGTGGGGGCCACTCTTCATCGTGGTGCGCGGGCCTCTCTTGTTGCGGAGGACAGGCTCCAGACGCGCAGGCTCAGTAGTTGTGGCGCACGGGCTTAGTTGCTCTGCGGCATGTGGGGTTCTCCCAGACCAGGGCTCGAACCCGTGTCCCCTGCATTGGCAGGCAGACTCAACCGTTGCGCCACCAGGGAAGCCCCTGAGGACTTTTTAATTTGGGTATATTATAGCTATATGCATGTATTTGGTTTTGCACTGTACATATGGAGTTAGGTTTTTCTAAATGTGTGATTTTTAGATATCCACTGGATTGAACATAGTACGAAAAAGGAAGGTGTAAAATACTTCCTTTCACTACATACTTGTTTTACTGTTCTATTGATGGGCTTTTCTGGTGTTTGCTATGCATAAAGCTCGTTTTGTGTCATTTATTTAGGGTCTCAGAATCTATAAAAGAGAATTTGAGCAGCTCAGAAGACCCAGGTATACCAGGTATACCTTGTTAGTTTGCTTTCCAAAAAGGTCCTTTCAGTTGTATTCATTTATAGCAGCAGTATATCCGGTTGTTTAACCATATTCCAATTAGCACGGAGAATGATCCTTTAATGTTTGCTAAACCTATGGGTAAAAAATAACATGTTTATTTAAATTTGCATTTAAAATTTTTTGGTGAGGTTGAACATTCTCATAGGTTTAAATTTTTTAAAAAAGTAGTCATTCATTTTTATGATTCTTAGATGTAGCAGAGCTATTAATCCTTTGTTGATAATATTGGAAATCGGACTTGAATAAGATACAAATTATATAGAGTTAAATTTTTTGTCTATTGATCTTTTCTCTTGAGCTTTCTTTCTCAACCTAAGGTATTGGAAATCCTTTACCCCTCCAACATTAATAGGAGAATTTTTTTCTTATATTCTTCTAGATGTTTTTAGTGGTTTTATTTTTTAGGAATTAGCCCTTTAATCCATCAAAACATTTTTTGTTGCATGCTATGAGGATCTAAGTAAGTCCTCTCTGCCACATTTCCCAAACAGATAACTAATGTTTCAAAACCACTTATTTAAACCCACAAGTTAATTTGAAAAAAAAATCTTTCCATCCAAAATCTGGGTTGTTCAGTTTTCTTTATATTCGTTTAGCCTATTTTATAAGGGTATTTTTGAGCATTTTGTACTTTTTTCTTAATGCTTTTTTGAATAGGATCTCTTCATTAGATATTTTTATTGCTGGCAAATAGCAAAAATACTAAACATGAAAAAAATTTTTTTTACATCTTTTATCTGGTATCTTACCTACTTTAAAAGTCTGGAAATAAGTAATATTAGGAAATAATTCATTTTTGATAAGCACTTTATAATTGTATATATTCATGCCGCCTCCTGCCCCTCTCCAATAGGTTGAAAGAGTAATGGCAGGATAAATGATATTTTAAAATAAAACTATCCTGGTGATTTAAATTCTTAACGAAATCTGCAAAAGGGATAATAGTGACTTTGCACACCTTTAAAATGTTACACAAAAAAATATAAGTGAAAATCACTGCCTACCATCTAGTAGGCACTAATGTTACATTTCTCTTAGAATAAGACTTTTATGAGCAATTCCTTTTGGTAAAGTTTATGCATACGTATTTAAAATACTGCCACTGTTTTTTCCTTTGGGTTGATAGTTCTATGGCGTGAAAACTAAATCTAGCTAATCCATGTGCTCTAAAGCAGGTAGTTTTATTTTTCTCCTTTACAAAAGTAATGATCTTAGAGTCATGGAATTTTGCTATGAGTTTTAAGAGTCCTTGGATGGTACTTGGGCTACCCTCTTAATTTCATAGATGGAGAAACTGAGTTCTAGAAAAATTTACTGTGGTCTCACAGCTTGTTCGTGATAGACTAGGAGACTCATTCATATGTTTCTTTATAGTAAGTCTTCCAAAAAGGTTATCCATACTTGGTTTGAATGAAGACATCATCACTTTCTTGGACAACAGGGAAAGTCTACATGTCTTTGGAGAAAAAAATTTCTTTCTGCATCTTCTGTGTTGGTGCTAGTTTTGTTCCTTCTCCTTCCCCATAGAGTGTCTTCTCGTGATAGCTGCTCAAGTATTTGAAAGCCACTGTTTACCTGTGGACTGACAGTTGACTGACCAGCTTATGATATTTAATAAACACTTTTTAACGTGGATTATTTCATTTAATGAATGTCATGTGCTTTTCTGTCTAAATATACCTTCTTTTAGCCATTTTTAGGTCTGATGGACTATCCTTGTTACTTCTCTGTGTGTTTCTATTTGCATCTCTGTGAGACAACTGTCTTGTGGCTTGGTTAGTATTACAGAGTCTGGTGGTCCTATCACTAAGCCCTATTCTGATAACAGTACTTTTATTATTGCAATTTCAGCTACTTTGACAGTCTTATCTAGCCTGCTGTCAACTTAAACCTTTGTTTTTCTCATGTGTGGCCTTGCCCGTTTTGTCTTTGTACAGCTGGCTTTTTGATCCCAACTGCAGAAACGTAGATTATCCATAACTCTAAAGTGGAGACTCTGCTTTAATATGAAGTGTTTGTAATTGGTTAGTTTATTTTTTGTATACCTGGTCATTATCATCTATGTAGGAGAGGGCGGAACTGTGATGGCCTTCTGCTTGGTGATCTGAAGAGCTTGCATTTCTCTCTTCAGATTTTTTTTTTTTTTTTTTTTTTTTTTT
>NW_020174923.1:15984765-15986246 GCF_003031525.2 Neophocaena asiaeorientalis asiaeorientalis
CATGAACCCGTGTCCCCTGCATCGGCAGGCGGACTCTCAACCACTGCACCACCAGGGAAGCCCTCTCTCTTCAGATTTTAATT
Organism: Neophocaena asiaeorientalis asiaeorientalis; assembly: GCF_003031525.2. Lineage (NCBI taxonomy): Eukaryota > Metazoa > Chordata > Mammalia > Artiodactyla > Phocoenidae > Neophocaena > Neophocaena asiaeorientalis. The sequence goes on from NW_020174923.1 coordinate 15,984,849, forward strand.
TAGTTGGGAGAACGTGGTCAGTCCATAAAGGGGTCTGGGAGGAGTCGGAAAGTGATGTTTGACTGTTAAAGCTTACTTTTTTTTGATACTTCATGTAGTTTTTGTTTGTTTGTTTTTTTCATTTTTCTTTTGGCCACCCAGCTTTTAGGATCTTAGTTCCCTGACCAGGGATTGAACCCGGGCCCTCGGCAGTGAAAGTGCAGAGTTCTAACCACTGGACCGCCAGGGAATTCCCACTTCACATAGTTTAAAACAACAACAGGGACTTCTCAGGCAGTCCAGTGGTTAAGACTCCGAGCTTCCATTGCAGGGGGCACCAGGTTTGATCCAAGGTCGGGGAACTAAGATCCTGCATGCTGTGTGGCACAGCCAAAAAAAAAATAACAACAAGAGTCCTAACAAAGAGCCACAATTGTAATTGTATTCCATTTTTTTGGACTCTAAGCTGAAAAAAAAATTTTTTTTCTTATTTTGCACCCAGTGTTTCCACAGTAGCTCAGTGGAATGAATGTTTTGAATTTAGTGCAAGAGAGACCTTTGATGAACTCAAGATATTGCATGGAAGTATTTATTTACCTGAGACCCTTAAATATCCCCTTCCTCCCTCCAATGAACTTGATTTAGATGTGTAGACAACTTTGAGGGAAGAGAAGGGCACTTTGGCTGCTTTCTTGTCTCAAAGAGTAGCTAAATCTAGGGTTCTATGAAATGATTCCTAGTGGCAAAGCTTCAGTTTGGACCCTGTTCCATAGGATAATGGCTGAGTTTAAATGTGGATATTTCCTACTTCAAGATCTATCGGCCTGAAAGGTAGATTTGTAATTTGAAAATTGAGCTGGCTTAGGTTACCAGTGTGAGGGGGAGGATAGGTTTCAGTCAACAAGGGCATGCTGAACAACCTACCAGGAAATGGAATGTGACCAGAAACTGCAAGATGTCTCTTTCATACCTAAGAACCCATCTACTTGACTTAGCTTTAACCAGTAAAAAAAAATATTCTTAGGGTTTAGAACTATATTTCCTTTTTCCTAGTCCAAATATGTGTTGTTAGTGATCTGCGGCATTGATCTTTGGCATGGCACACTAATGTTAATGGCTGGCTTGTAGAGCTGCTCTGGCTATCATTGAATTGTGGTAGGGCAGCGGGGAGGTTACTTGAAACACCTGGGTTGTAGCAATTGTGGAGGGTCCGAAAAGGCCTGGGAAAAGGAGTTTCGAATGCTTTTGTTTAAGCAGTAGGTACATTCCTGCTCAGGGTTTGACATAATGAAATTAATTTAGGATGAAGACTCACACAAATGTATGTACTTATTAGAACAGAAGAAAGAGTCTGAAGACAAACAGTTAAAAAACTGCTTTGCAAATACAGTTGTCCTTCAGTATCTGGAGATGGGGTGG
>NW_020174923.1:15986319-16084922 GCF_003031525.2 Neophocaena asiaeorientalis asiaeorientalis
CGCCCCCCCCACCCCAAGATACCAAAATCCATGGATTCTTCAAATGCCTTATATAAAGTGGTGTAGTACAGTCGGCCCTTTGTATCCCAGGTTGGTTGATTCTCAGGATGTGGAACCCTGGAATATGGAGGGCCGACAGTATTCAGTTCATTGTGGTAACACTCAAAATAATGAATAACTTTACCCCAAACTGTCTAAAATTGCACGTGTCCCTTGATGTTTAGCCCTCTCTGCATTCCTCTTTGATTTTCTTTGAAATACTTTGCTAGTGAGAACTGTTTGTATCAATTGTTACTATGTATAAGACCTTTTTTTAGGATGGACACCAATGAAAGCTGGTTGTTTTGAATCAAAGTTACAAACTTTGAAAGACTAAGTTTCTTTTCAACCAGATACTGATCTGCATGATTTAACTCTAAACAAAAATTTTTTTAATAACAAAGAATACACAGGCAATATCTTATAATTTTTCATCCTTTTACTCTCTACCCCAAATATTCACTTAAGTGCCATAATATAATACTGATATTTTAAATTTTATCCAGACCTTTAAATTTGCCTTTAGACTTTAACAGTGGTTTTCAAAGTGTGGTCCACAGACCAGCAGAATGAGCATGACTTGGGAATTTAAGTTCATGGTTAGAAATTCCTCGCTTAGTTTAGAAATGCAAATTCTCAGGCCTGCTTAATTAGAAACTATGGGATTGAGGCCTAACAGTCTGTTGTTTGTTTTTTTAACATCTTTATTGGAGTATAATTGCTTTACAATGGTGTGTTAGTTTCTGCTTTATAACAAAGAAACAGTCTGTTTTTAACAAGTAAATCCTCCATATGATTCTGGTGCAAGACCAGAGTTTGAGAACCATTGATTTAAAGCAAAGAAAGGATGTCATTTCTTTCCTCGGAATTAAGATATGAAATTCAGAAGGAAAGGGGTGGGATAGAGTATATAATTAATGGAAAATCATGACTTTGTGGGTCACTTTCATTGCTAGTGTAAAGGCTGTTACTGATCTTTATTTCTCTTAAACTACAAAAATAATTTTGGACTGTCAAAACAATTTACTATTAGAATTAATGAAGGAAGATTAAGTTTGGGATGATTTTTGTCTCCTGAATGGCCCTTACTTAATGGAATCTCTTGTTAGATCACTTGTTAAATATTTTCATTCCTAATCCAGTTCAGAATACTGGCTAGAGGAAATATATAAAATGATAGCAGATACTTCCAGTGTATTGGCAATGGAAATACTTCACACTGATTATGTGGGTGGGGAACTAACACTTATTATTTTCATATGTCCGTGAGAAAGAGCCTTCATGGTTTTTTTAACAGCTTTATTGAATTATAATTCATATACCATCTAATTCATTCATTTAAAGTATGTAGTTCATTAGCTTTTAGTACATTCCCAGAGTTGGGCAAATATCAGCATAATCTAATTTTTCCTAATAAATTGATTTACTCCAGATATTGATCACATAAGAATTAAGCCAGTGAAAGCAACTCAGGTGTCTTCCAACAGATGAATAGATAAAGTGTGGTGTAGACGTAAAGTGGAATGTTATTCAACCTTAAAAAGGAAGGTTATTCTATTCTGTACTATTGGAATACAGTTGATTAACAATGCTGTGTTAGTTTCAGGTGTACAGCAAAGCGATTCAGTTATATTCTTTTCAAGTTCTTTTCCCATTTAAGTTATTACAGAGTATTGAGCAGATTTCCCTGTGCTATATACTGTAGGTCCTTGTTGGTTATCTGTCTTAAGGAAGGTAATTCTGACATGTGCTACAACATGAATGAACCTTGAGAACATTATGCTGAATGAAATAAGCCAGTCTTAAAAGATAAATTCTGTATGATTCCACTTACATGAGGTGTCTAGAGTAGTCAAATTCATAGATAGTAGAAAGGGGGATGGTGTTTGCCAGGGGCTGGAGAGAAGGGGGAATCAGGAGTACAGGGTTTCAGTTGCAAGATGAAAAGAGTTCTGGAGATGGGTGGTGGTAATGGTTGCACAACAATGTGAATATGCTTAACACCTCTGAACTGTACACTTAAATAGTGTGTGTTTGTGTGTGTTTTACCATAGTTAAAAATTGAAAAAAGAAATAAGTTAAAATGTGCTGCGTTTTCAGTTATTTTAAATGTCTTTGTAGAATCCTCCTTTTTATAAGCTGGAAGATTTTAATATTAAAGTATTTTCTAAGTTGCCAGGTACTAATTCACATTTGGTGTGACACAGTGCAGTCACTACATTTTAAAAGATTTTTAAAAAATTGAGATATAATTCATATACCATAACATTGACCTTTGAAAGTGTACAATTCAGTGTGTTTTTAGCGTATTCACAAAATCGTGCAGCTATCACCACTGTCTAATTTTGGAACATTTTCATCATCCCCCCCAAAAAACCCTGTTAGCTATAAGCAGTCATTCTCCTCTCCCCCTCTCTTCCATTACCCAGCCCCTTGCAACCACTAATCTTCCTACGGATTTGCCTATGCTAGACATTTTTTATAAATGGAATCATACAATATGTAACTATTAGCATCTGACTTCATTTAGCACAATATTTTCAAGGTTTATACATAATATAACATGTATCAGTACTTCATTCCTTTTTATGGCCAAATTCCATTGTATGGCTGTACAGCATTTTCTTTATTCGTTCATCCACTGATGAACTTTGGGTCATTTCCACCTTTTGGTTATTATGAATAATGCTGCTGTGACCATTCATGTACAAGTTTTTGTGTACATATATTTTCAGTTCTCAGGTATTGTACCTAGGAGTGGAATTGCTGGGTTGTATGGTAACTCTGTTTAATTTTTTGAGAAACTGACAAATTGTTTTCCAGAGATGCTGTACCATTTTGCATTCTCACCAGCAATGGATGAGGGTTCCAATTGCTCCACATCCTTAAGGACACGACACTTTTTATTGTCTTTTTAATTGTAGCGCCATGTTTATGGCTGTGGAGTCATATCACTGGTTTGATTTACATTTCTCTGGTGACTACTGATGTTGATCCATTTGTGTATCTCAGGTGCTTATCACTTGCATATCTTCTTTGGAGAAATGTCTATTCAGATCCTTTGCCCATTTTTAAAGTATTGATAGGTTATTTGTCATTTTAATTGTTGAATTGTAAGTGTGTTATGTATTCTGAATACAAATCTCTAGTCAGATATGTGACTTGCAGATATTCCCTTCTCTGGATTGTTTTCACCTTCTTGTTATGTCCAGTGCACAAAAGTTTTAAATTTTGGTATAATCCATTTAGTCTTTTTTTTCTTTTGTTCCTTTTGCTTTTTGTATCATAGTATATTACAGTATTGCCTAACCCAAGGTCATGAATTTACTCCTATGCTTCATTCTAGGAGTTTTATGAGTTTAGCTCTTATATTTAAGCTTATGATCCACTTTGCGTTAATTTTGTATGTGGTGTGAGGTAGGGGTCCAGATTCATTCTCTTGCTTGTTGTCATGGCATTATTAATTGAAAAGGCTATTCTTTCCCCATCATGTGTTTTAAAACTGGAAATGAATATAATTTTAAGATGGAAATGTACTTGTTTTTTAAAATTTCGGTGGTTGTATAGGTGATATTTTCTTTATGTTATTGTTTATTTTCCAAATATCTATAACAGAACTTTGGTAACAAAAAATATATTTACACCAGAGTATTAACAGTGCTTATTTCTAAAGGATGAGATGGGAATAGAGGAAGGGGAAGTGATGACTTTCATTTATTACATTAATACTTTTAAAATGTATTATGACCTTTTTTTTTTTTTTTTTTTTTTAGGACGCGCAGGCTCAGTGGCCATGGCTCACGGGCCCAGCCGCTCCGCGGCATGTGGGATCTTCCCGGACCGGGGTACGAACCCGTGTCCCCTGCATTGGCAGGCGGACTCTCAACCACTGTGCCACCAGGGAAGCCCTATGACCTTTTTTAAATTAAAAAAGTAGAAGATAATTCTTGTCTCTCTTCATTATGCTGATTTACTTAAATGATATGGCAGCTTTTAGACTAGGGCCAAAGGTGCTTTGTTTAATTTTAGTGTTTTGGTTTTTTTTTTTTAGGACGGTGTTTTCAAAGAATGCTTTCTGTTCCTGGAGTGATAGTTTCCAAAGTCAGAGGGTTCTATTACAGAAGAGGGAAGGAAACTAACACTCACTTAGTGCCTGACACTATGCTTTTATATACATGTTAATTCTTCACATTTTTGCAGATAGAAAAATGAGTGCTAGACACAGCGAGTGACTTACACTGTCACATGGCTTAGTAATTGCTTAAGAGCAAGAACTAGAATCAGGGTTGTATCACTCCAGAGCTTAGGTTTTCTCTGTGCTGAGTACTTTAGTAAGCAATTCCTCGAATGCTTAGATAAGCATGTGCTTATAGATGAATGAGTGATATAATGGTGGGAGGACTCCTGATGGAGAAATAGATATTAAAGAGAAGAGATTAATAATGGAAATTGTGGGACTTCCCTGGTGGTCCAGCGGTTAAGACTCTGTGCTTCCAATGCAGGGGGCACAGGTTCGATCCCTGGTGGGGGAACTAAGATCCCACATCCCACGAGGCACAGCCAAAAATAAAAATTAAAAAAAAAAAAAGGAAATTATAAAGTGACTTGAGGGAGCTAGGACTGTAGAACTTGATGAAAGCAAGTATTTAATTGTATTTGTCATGGTACCCAAAGCATGTTAGGCATTATACATTTCCCTGCCTATGAAATACTTTAAACTTGATTCCAAAAATTTGGCCAAGTGCTGTAAGAGGAAAGAAAATAATGAGAATAATATGAGTTCATTTTAATAAAGATGAAGAGGTTTTTTCTCATTTAGTAAATAAACATTACATTTCTTTGATGTTCCAAATACTGCTCTAGGTTTGGGAATAGAGCAGTTAAGAAAGACATCTAGTTTTCCTTTTTTCTGCTTTCTCTTTAACTGAATTGACATTAGTTTCTACTGAAAAGTTAAGACTTCATAGATTAGAAACTGCTATTCTGTGTCTGGTGCCTTTTAGGATTGATTCTTGAGCCACTGGGGGCAGTTGGATGTGAATCAACTGTATGAATCATTCTTGTGAAACAGTTTTCAAAACAGGAAGATGGAAGTCAAATTGTTTAAGCCCACACTGAAAACTTGTATGACAGTTGTTTCTATCTAGGGGGGTGAACGCACCCCCCCCCAATAAATATTGAGTGCCTGCTTTTTTAAAAATGAATTTATTTTTGGCTGCGTTGGGTCTTCGTTGCTATGTGCGGGCTTTCTCTAGTTGTGGCGAGCAGGGGCTACTCCTCGTTGCGGTGCATGGGCTTCTCTCATTGCGGTGGCTTTTCTTGTTGTGGAGCACAGGCTCTAGGTGCACGCGCTCAGTAGTTGTGGCGTACGGGCTTGGTTGCTCGTGGCATGTGGGATCCTCCTGGACCAGGGCTTGAAACCATGTCCTCTGCATTGGCAGGCAGATTCTTAACTCACCTGGGAAGTCCGAGTGCCTGCTTTTTATAAGAATTTTTTGCTGGGCTCTGAGGATAACATGCTATAGTTAAACTTAGACTAAGGATGTGAAGTCAGGTATATAAGTTGTTGTCTGTGATAAATACAGGGCAGAAATAAGCATATGCTCTAAAAAATGTAATAAGCTTCTAAGGTTTAGACAAAGGGGGAGAGGATATTTGGTTGGACTACCTGGAAATACTTCAGAGAATGCTTTTAGCATGGGATATTATTTTGACTATCAAATATTAGAGAGGATGGGGTTGGATAGAGAATAAGTAAGTAGAGTAAAAAGGGGAAGAAGCAGGGCCAGGGGACAGAAGGAAGCCAAGGCAATAAGTGTGAACATAAGCCCAGAGGTGAGCACAATGTTTTGGGAGAAGGGGTTGACACTCTTACTGTGTAGCATCTGCTTTCTATTCCTGTGTTATACCATACTCCAGCTCTGCCATACCCCCACCCCAAATAACAAAAACAAGTGTTCCAGGAGTATTTTAATCTGGAAATAATTGAAGAATTGTGAGCCATATACATACATATATATGTGTGTGTGTGTGTGTGTATAATTTTCTTTTTTGTACTCTTTGTGGGACTCAACTCTCAGTCCAGAAAATAAAAGTAATCACAACAAACTAGATCTTGAACATTTTGCTCTGTTGTTTAATTTACACATATTCTTGCGAATACTGTGTTCTGGTGTAATTTGGTCCGTAATAGCAGTTAAATTGGACTTGTGTTGTCTTCTAGGTTGTTAGTGCTGTGACCTTCTGGTCTTCTTTCCTTGGTTTTATTTAACTTTGAATTCTGGGAGGAAAGATACCATGTAAATTTAATAAAAGATTCCTCTTCCCTTTTTGGTTCTTCCCAAATCTTCATGGAACTTTCAGGGAAGAGGCCTTGGGTGTGTGGGCAGTGGGAAAGTTCTGCGAATTTGGTTAAGAAACGAAGAGGGATTGTCTTTTGGGCAACTAGTCAATTTAGTGCATTTATGGATTTATGGCATGTGCTTTATCATTGAGGATTTCAATTTAAATGTGAGTGCTGATATTGCCAAATTTCTACTTTCTGTGGATCATTTCAGTCCTCAGCATTTCTATGGAAAATTTTTATTTTATCGATAGCAGAAGAGGTAGAGACTTGGTTCATCTCTGCTACTTCGAGGGATGGTCATGGGTATGTGAATGTGTATGTGTGTATGTAAAATAAAATTAATCTAAACTTGATGAGTTAAAGATAACTGTCATGTTTCATGCAAGGAAGGGTGCATCGGCCTATATTGTGTTCAGAAGAAGGTAATGCTTTATAAAGAATGTGAAGATTACTGTGAACTATTATTTTCTCAAATACAGTATCCTAATTGAGTAGTGAACAGGATTATGACCAGGAGAGAGCATGCAGTGTCCAACTTCTCGCTGCTTAACAACTGTTGAACCTAGTGTATCTCACAGAATGTGTGTGTGATGAGTGATTTTTTTTTTTTTAAACTAGTGTAGGAGCACTTGATCCCTGCTCAGTTACGTATGAATGATTCTGTAGCTTCCCAGACTAATGTAGGACATTCTCAATGGTGAAATTTTATTAAAGTCATTTAGGTGTCTTAAGAAATGAAAGTGTTCAGTAGAGCCTAGTTTGCCATAGCCCTTTGGAGAATTGTTGCGTCACTGTTTTGGTAAATTTGTGCCTGACTTAATCATCTTTGAGACATTTTAAAATAAAAACATGGTTTAGGGAAAAATCTTTTACCCTTAAAGTCTAAAGGTGAGCCTTTAATCTTCTGGAATGTCTGGGTCAACCCTGTGAATTTTTGGTTGTAGCTGTCATTACTCTGGACAAAATCGAAAGGTTTCTCTTGGGCTAGTGTTTGCCAGCCCCCCTTCCTCCTCCCTCCTTTATGTTTTATTGTAGAAAATGCAAGCTTAACATACAAGTGGAGAGAACAGTACAGTAAACCTCCGTGTGTGTGTCACTCGGCTACAACAGACATAAACTCATAGCTATTGTGGTTTTTATCTAGACCCCCTTGCCCTACGACCAGCGCGCGTGTGCACGCACACAAACACACGCACACTTCAGTTATTCTGAAGTCAGTTCTGTACTACATATTATTTTGTCTGTAAATATTTCAGAACCTTTCTGTATAAAAGCTCTTTTGCTGCCTCCCCCCACCACCGCCATCCTGTTCTTTTTAAAAAGTATTCTTGTTGTTGAAAGAGATGTGAAGGAATGAAGTTGAGATGATATAGGTGGGACAGTAGAAATTAGGTCCACCTGATACTTGATTTTTCAGATGAGAAGAGGATTGGGTAGACCCAGAACCATAAAGGGGATATGAGCTAGAATTTATTTAAATATCGGAAGATGGCACGTGTCCCGTGTCGTTCCCCCCGCCGACCCGGTCTTGCATGCCTCCATACAGACTTCTGGTGCCTCGTCTCTCCCTACCCTTTGAATGTTAAAGTGTGTCATGGTTTGGTTTTCAGGACCCCCCCCCAGCCCCCCATCTGTATTCTTCATTGGTGATCTTTAGTCCTTTGAGTATCATCCATACACCAATAATTCCAAATTTATATCCCCAGCACAGGTATATTTCTTTTCTGAAGTTCAGATTCATATTTAAAATGCAGTTCTTGATTTCCCTTGCCACTGTGATCAACATCCTTCTCATCACAACCCCACTTCACGTTCCCACTCTGCCATCTTATCACACAGTATGTAATAAACTCTAGGAGTACACCTTTGTCTTAGTTCGGGCCACTATAATGAAGTACCATAGGCTTAAAAACAATAGAAATTTATTTCTACAAGATTTTCTGTGGGTTTCTAAAAAGTTCCCAAGTTATGCTTATGCTGCTGGTCTGGGAGCCACAACTTGAGAACTACTGGACTTGATAATCACATAATCCTGCCAGCACTAGGATATTACTGTTGTCTGTCTAACAGTAATGATGGAAATAGCCAGTATTTGAGACTAAGTGCCAGGCATTGTGTAAAAGTGCTTTATATGGGGACTTCCCTGGTGGCGCAGTGGTTAAGAATCCACCTGCCAAAGCAGGGGACACGGGTTTGAGCCCTGGTCCGGGAAGATCCCACATGCCGCGGAACAACTAAGCCTATGTGCCACAACTACTGAACCTGTGCTCTAGAGCCCGTGCTCTACAACGAGAGAAGCCACCACAATGAGAAGCCCGCGCATGGCAATGAATAGTCATTGTTCATTGAATAGCCCCCGCTCAACGCAACTAGAGAAAGCCCACGTGCAGCAATGAAGACCCAACACAGGCAAAAATTAATTTTTTAGAAAGTGCTTTATATGTATAATATTGTTTGATTCTCATGGTGATTGGTAGGTATTACCTCTTTTAAAGGGTTAGGTAAATTGTTGACATTCACACAGTAAATAGCAAAGTTGAGACTACCCTGGTCTGCTCGCAAAGACACAAACCATTTTTCTCTTGACCAAATGAGTGGCTTCCAACCTTGGCTTCTTATATATTTAGGACTCCCACATATAGTTTTCCTTCTTAATTATTTGGCTTACCAATGTGTTTTTTGGTCGCCAAGACTCCAGGCTGGGGACTGCTACTCATACTTAGTTTGTACTGCCTGGTTTTAAGCCCTTATTATGTGTTTATTGCTATATTGCTTATCAGCCTTATCTCCTCACATTTATAAACTGTTTTGAGGCTATGGACCCCGTCTTTTGATTATTGTATAGCGCTCAGCAGAATGCTGTTCACATTGTAATGGTTCAGATGTTGTTGAAGGATTGTCATTGTAATCATTTTGGAGGTATATATTAGGCACTCAGATTTAATGCATGGGGTATATAACCAGTTGATTTTGAATATTCACGTCATGGCACTCAAGTTCCTTACCACTTTGCTGCTTTTACATGATTAAAATAAGACAGCACATTAATTTTATTGAGAAAAAATAATCAGCTGAACATTAAATATAAATCTGAAATGAAAAGTCCTATGTTCTGATTGCAGATTTCCAGAAACAATATGTAAGGGAAACTGTTTAGATCCTTTCAGCCTAAAACTATGCATTAAAATGCTTCCCGTATTTTATTTGTATCCCTGTCCACCTGTCAGCTTGAATAATCAATTAATTAATTATAGAAGGGTCTAAATCCATGTAAAAACCAGACTGAATTTCCCTTTTCTTTTTTATCCTTATCTCTTTTATCATTGATCGTAGATAAGGAATTTGTCGTTTCTCTCATAATTGGAAATCTCTGTGAGGTGAAGATCAGCTTGTGCCTTAAAACTAGGACAGAGTTGAAATGTAATTGGAAAACTATGGCAGCCTTCTTCATGTGTTCAGGAGGATGGGGACGTGTGTCAGTTTACTAAGATTTTGCTTTACTCTTGTGTTCTATAGAACTTCTTAAATGTATTTATTTTGCAGCTGAGGACTGGGAATTTCACTGCCCTATCCTCATGTAATAGTACAATGAATCCACAGACTCTTTGTTCAAAGTTAGCTATTGATGAGGGGAAATGGGAGGGACAAGATGGGGTGTTACTTTCTTTTTTCTAGGTAAAGTTTCTTCAGCTGAAGATGTGTTTAGCTGTGCAGCAAGTAACTGCTGTTCTGTAGAGATTTAAGGCAGCATTACAGGAAGAAGACAACTTGAATTGACTCTAGTTTTGTTGCAGTGATAATGTAAGTAAAAAATGCAGGCCTTAGGAAAGAATGTGGGTGGGGTTAACCAGGGTTTGTTTCATTGTTATTTCTGTTCTGTCCTTACCTGAGCTGTTTAAGTATGTGTGAAATGAACCTTTTATTATTCCAAGACAATTCCTTTTATGTGTCCTCCAAAATGCTCACTGTGAGCCATCAGTTAATATGAGGGATCAACTTTGTTGACTCAGAAAATGTTGAGTTTCTTTAGGAGTTTTTGTTTAAATTCCTCTACTTTAATCTTTATTGCTATGGGTTGGTGGTTCGAAACTTTGGCTGCTAAATGGAATCACCTGGAAAGCATTTAAGGAAAAATTCAGGCCCACCGGCAGTTAATTTTGATTAAATTGATCTGGGGTGTGTCTTCAGCATTCATGTTTTTAAAACCTCCCCAGATAATTCTAATGTATGGCCAGCATTAAGGAATACTGCCCTAAGTGCTGTTTTTACAGACTCCAGTAACTTCCTTGGAGGAAAAATAAGAGTCATCATGTGTATCCCCGCCTCTCCCCCACCCCCATCTCAATCCTCTGTAGTTTCTACAGAGGGAAATTAAAGTCAACTCTGAATCTTATGTAAAAGCATAGAAATTTAATCCTGTAATTTTGCAGATATATAGAGTAGGCTTTGAGGAATTTAAAAAATAATGTCTAATCTCCTCTTTGCTCGCTAAACTTATTTTGTCTCTGTTTTTAAAAAAAAGTTCAACACATTTTGATTTATGACAGATTTACCAGATTCCTCGTATATCACAGGACACCAAGGACCTCTAGCTCTACTTGGTGAAGCAAGTCTGTCAATTTAAGTTATCTTGTCAGATAATATAGCCAATCTTGTAGTTCACAAAGAAGTATTGTTGCTCTGATATTGTAACTTATTTTCCTAAATGAGCCGTGTGTGTGTGTGTGTGTGTGTGTGTGTGTGTGTATTCGATTTTGAGACAGGTGGTACTTTGAGGTGAGTTTGCAAGTTCAGTGAAATATGGGTCTCTGGTTTCTTTTATTTTGGTATCTTTTAACTCACCTTTCTTTCCCTAAGGTGCTTAATTTCCATGCCTGACACCCTACCAGTATTTGACAACCAGAGTAAATGCCTGTACTTTTTTTTTTTTTTTTTTTGCGGTATGCGGTCCTCTCACTGTTGCCGCCCCTCCCGTTGCGGAGCACAGGCTCCAGACGCGCAGGCTCAGTGGCCATGGCTCACGGGCCCAGCCACTCCGCGGCATGTGAGATCCTTCCGGACCGGGGCATGAACCCGCGTCCCCTGCATCAGCAGGCGGACTCTCAACCACTGTGCCACCAGGGAAGCCCCGCCTGTACTTTTATTCTTTTGAGAAATGTAATAGGTCGTTCATTAATTCATTCAACTAGACTATACTCACTGCTCCTGTGTCTTGAGGACCGAGTAAGTCATATGTGGCCCCTGTTTCCGCAGCAGTCCCATACATTCTCATGGGGAGACACAGATATCAAATTTTTCTCTTTTTAGCTAGTGGGAAGCAGCCACATAACACAGGGAGATCAGCTCAGTGGTTTGTGACCACCTAGAGGGGTGGGATAGGGAGGGTGGGAGGGAGGGAGAAGCAAGAGGGAGGAGATATGAGGATCTATGTATATGTATAACTGATTCACTTTGTTATAAAGCAGAAACTAACACACCATTGTAAAGCAATTATACTCCAATAAAGATGTTTAAAAAAAAATCAGATGTTCAAATTTGGAAAAGAAAATTTTTTTCTCTTTTGTGTCAACATTCTATTCCTTTGGCAAATCTTGCTGGCTCCACCTTCAGATTACATTCTGAATATAAATACCTACTCCCCATTTCAGATGCTGTCATCAAACTATTATCTTTTGCCTTGACAACCTCAGTAGCCTCCTAATTTGTCTCCTTCTGTTATTGATCATCTATAGTGTGTTCACAGAACAGCAAGAGTGAGCTTAAAAGTGTAAATAGTAATAATATCTTGTGCTCAAATTTGTCCAAAGGCTTCATGGCACACTTAGGCTAAAAGTCAAACTCCTTATCATGGGCTACAGGACCCTACTGGATCTAGGGTCTATCTGCTTTTGTATACCACCTTGGTATCATCTTAAAACATTTCCTTAGGCTCACTGTGCTCCACCCACACTGGTCTTCTTACTCTTAATTCTGAGTGCGTTCCTGCCTGTACATTTTACTGCACACTCTGCCTGGAAAGCTTTTCCACAGGTTTCCTGTCAGCTGAGTTTGGTTCTTCATCCTGTTCAGGTCTCTGCCACTTTTAAAAGAGAGATTCTTGACCACCAGCTGTAAAAGGGCAAGTTAATATCACAAATAACATTTTAATGCACACACACACTCACACACACACACACACACACACACACACTTCTGCTTACTAGCTTTTTGTTCTCTACCTCTGGAATGTAAATTTCCTCCTGTTAGGTAGGGATTTTGTCCTGTTCACTGCTATAACAAAAGTATCTCGAAACATAATAACCATTAAAAAAACGCTTGAATCAACTGATTAAAATTATGTTTATGATGAGTATAGCAAAGGGCAAATAGATCTGTGAGAGGGACTGCCAGGGAATCCTCCTTTAGTCTCTGCCAGTGTGGCCAGAGTATAAAAGAGCCAGGAGAGGTTTTGAGAGTGGTTCTTAGGGATGATGGTATGGGCAGAGACAGATCAAGCAGGACCTTTTGGTTGGTCCCTGTTAAGAACTAGGGAAGGGCTTCTCCACCTCACCCCATCTGCATCTGTTTTGCAGATCATGAGCATAGATTTTACAGCTCACTTTGTATTTTCTTTTTTCTCTCAGTTTGATTCATACGTGAAATTTAGTATCCCCATTAATGGGAAAGGAAGATTCTGAAGAAAATACAGAATTGAATTCCTTTTTAGAAAGTCTGGTTACTCCGAGCTGTGATTGGCCTTCTTATCATTAGTATAACTGTGAGGAGTGAAAATAACCTTTTGAAGGTTATGGAGAAAGTGGTGGTGTTCTGTAAAAGACATTTCATTCAATATGGTTGTTATTGGCTTGCATAATCCCACCATGTCACCTGGTCTCTGATTAGACCCGGTCTGTGAGTCTGATGAGAGCCAATTATAAGTTACCTCTCAAATTTCCTGTGGCTTTTCTCTCTCCTCCTTTATTAGCTTGACAATCCAGTTGAATGTATTATTGCTTAGAGGTTGGGTAATGACCATGACCAGTTTTTGAAGGCTAGATTCCACATTGGTGGGCAATTTTTTTGTTGACTAGTATAGCCAGAAACATTTTCACATTACTTTTTTCCATTTATCAAAGGAAATAAATATCCAGGCTATTTATGTATTTCTTTTTAGGGTGTTCAGATGTCTTGGAGGAAAGGACTGTGGAAAACTGAGTCCTAAAACTCATTTAATTTGAAGTTGGGCAAAAAAATTACAGTTCTTATTAGGTAAATATTTTCAGATTTTAAGCCCCTTTACCTTTAATTTATTTTGCTAAAATATTCTGATAGGACTCCTGTATATTGTCCAGAACCCAGTGTGCTTTATATGTCTGTCATAACGATTTCAGTTTTGACTCAGAAAAGCCTGTGGTCTGTTGGAAAGAAAGCATTTTTTGAAAACAGCTTTATTGAGATATATTTTAGAATACAGACTTTTGAGTCGGACGTGAGTTTGAATTTCTACTGGCACTGATTAGCTGTGTGACTTTGTCAAAATTGCTCAGTCTCTTAATAGCCTTGGAATACAGTATTTAAGTTGTAATTAAAATTAGAAAATGATACATGTCAAGTACCTGGCCCTTCAGGTTTCAATAAATGGTAGCACTTTCTAATATTACTAATACTAGCACGTAGGATACTTATCTCTTTCTCTCCTTTGGGATTTTAAAGCCTGGGAACTGAACTGAAGTGGACAACAGTGATAGTAAAATCTGATGCTACTGAACACAGTCGCACAAATTGATATGCAAGGCTGAAATTCTTAGTTCAACTACACTGTTCTTTAACTTTTCCTACATTAAGTCTTGGTTTTATTGTATTAATGAGCAGGAGGATTACCTTATTCTGCCCACTTTATAAGAGGTTTCCACTGAATGTAGCTATCTTGCAGAGAATAAAGAGCAACCAGGTGTGTTACTCCATGTACAGTGTTGTATGGCTCTGCCCTCCCCACTTTCACCCCCACCCTCCAGGCCCTTGGGTGGTACCCTGTGTAGGCAAATGTATTTGGGATCTAGATCTCTAGATTTAGGAGAAGTACTTTATTCACATTAAAGCTTGATACTTAATAAGTTGTTTATCAGGATGGATTAATTTACTGTTTCTAACCATCCTTGTGTTGATAGGGGATCCTCCCTCACCCATTTCTCAGCCAGTTAATATTACAGCAGTTTTGTTATGAATATGATTAGAAATGTTCCATTTCACAATGTGAATACTTGTTTACCTTTAAGCACTTATGGCTAAATGCATCTTTGTCTTTATGATAGCAGTGTAGCTTCAGTAGTGAGAAGGAACCTAGTAGGAGGTAAACTCAGGGTAAAGGGGGACTGGAGTAGGTGGAGATAGGGTGTTTGGAAGCTAGTTGATTATTGTAAGGATTTTAGCTTTTACTCTGAGTATCACCTTTGAGTAGAGGGGTGACATGATCTGACCTAGTTTGAAAGAAAAGCTGACTGCTCTGGACAGCAGCAGCGGCATCTGTGCTGGGGGCTGTTGTGATCTCTGGTGCCAGAGGGTGGTGGCTTGGGTCAGGGTGGTGGTGAAATTTGTGAGGAGTAATGTTTTATTCTGGATATATTTTGAAAGCAGAGCAGGTAGGATTTGCTCATGGGTTAGGTGTGTGGGTTGTGAAAGTGAGTTTTTTGGTCTCAGCCAGTTGAAGGAAGGTATTGCTCTTTATTGAGATGGGGAAGATTAGGAAAAGTAGATGAGGGCAGGGGGAGATTAGGAGTTAGTTTATATTACTGTGATAAAGACAGTGAGAGCTGGAGCAACACTCTCTTTGATTTTGGCATTACATATTAAAAATAGTGGATACATGTCATTATACATTGGTCAAAACTTCAAAGAGTAAACCCTATTGTGTAAACTATGGACTTTAATTAATAATAATGTATCAGTTGGTTCATCATTGTAACAAATGTATTACACTAATGCATAATCATAGAGGAAACTGTTGAGGGGGTGGATATACGGGTTCTCTACTTTTCACTCCGCTTTTCTGTAAACCTAAAACTATTCTAAGAAATAATGTCTGTTAATTTTTAAAAAGCAATCAACGCAGATAGATGCTATCATGTTTTCTCTGATCTTCGTCTTTCGTTCATTGCTGAGGCCAGTCTTCTTTCTTCTTTTGCAGTAGCATGTCAAATTGCTTTTCCCTCCTAATTCAGATCTGTTTCTAACATAATTTCATACCAATTAGATGCCCAGAGTAGACCTGTTTTCCATTCTGTTTAGTTCCTCAGTTACTTCTGAGTTCTTTCCTTAAGCAAAGTAAATATTATTGCCATAATATTTGTCTTGGACATCACCAATATATTGCAGTGGTTTTTAATAGTAAATGATGAATACAAAAAATAGAACCATATGTGGCCATAGGCTTAAAAATATGATTTCACTGATCTTTTTTGTTCTCTTATTCAGTTGGTTTATCTGCCCTTTCCCTTTTGCTGTGCAGGGTCATTTACACATTCCTAGGACTTCTCTACTGGGCTCTAGAGTTTAGAGACCAGCCTCCATGATCCCTTCAGGGGATTACAGCTTGCTGGTTCTTGACTTTTCACCTTTATGCCTTTCTATGTGGAGACTGAATTGGGTATCATTTTGTTTTGCATGCTGCCTCTTAAGGGCAGGGACTAATGTGTCTTTATTTTGTGTGTCACACAAAGTCACATACTTTTATTAATGTTATAATGGAGTGTCTGTGCTTCCTTTTTATATTTATTTATTTATTTTTGGCTGTGTTGGGTCTTCGTTTCTGTGCGAGGGCTTTCTCTAGTTGCGGCGAGTGGGGGCCGCTCTTCATCACGGTGCGTGGGCTTCTCACTGTTGCGGCCTCTCTTGTTGCGGAGCACAGGCTCCAGACGCGCAGGCTCAGTAGTTGTGGTGCACGGACTTAGTTGCTCTGCGGCATGTGGGATCTTGCCAGACCAGGGCTCGAACCCGTGTCCCCTGCATTGGCAGGCGGACTCTCAACCACTGTGCCACCAGGGAAGCCCTGTGTTGGCCTTTTTTAAGTAGAGTTCTTATCTGTATATGGAAACAGAAAAATGGGTTCAAGAGGTAGGTAAAGACCTTAAATTGAATTCCCTGTTAATGAAGCTTTCCTTTAACACAAAGGCAATGAGGATAGAGACACTATAGTGCAGTGATTAAAATTAAGGGCTCTGGAGCCAGATGTACATCTTGCTTTTTCTTCTCTGGGCAAATGACCTAATCCCTCAGTGCCTCAGATTCTCCATCTGCAGTATGGGGAGAGTAGGTGCTGTCTCTCAGGGTTGTTATAGTGATTAAATGATGAAATTCATGTAAAGTTGGTAGCAGTGCCCAGAACAAAGGAAGCATTCCACAAATGTTACCTACTATGTATAGTTTCTAGCTGAAGAAAGAATTCAGATTCAGTAGAAAATATTAGAGCTGGTAATAACACATTTGTTGGTCATGAAATATTGGAGCTATAAGGTATCTTTTACAGCAGTCTTTATTTGCAACCCGTATTATGTTATGAAGTGTAGAAGAAGTGTTTAAAACTTTGAGAATAAATAAAACCCATGAGGAAGAATGTAGAATTTAAAAAATAGGACCAAGAATTTAATCTAGGATTATTCCTAAATTTAGTGTAGGGCAATGGTTTTCTACCTCTGATAATTAGGGGTAGTCAGTGCTGTGACATCTGTGGTGACTATTGGTTTTTGATCCATCAGCTTTTCTTAGCACCCTCTACCCCATCCCCTTAAATGGTATCCTGCAATTGTGTAATTCATGGGACCCCTCTCTGGCTTCACTGAGGAAGTTTCATCAGTCTAAGTTTCTCAGAGTGTGATCTTTGGACCAGCAGCATTACCTAGCATCACCTTGGAACTTGTTAGAAATGTAAGTTCTGGGACCCCCACCTCAGACCTACTGAATCTGAAACTCTGGAGATGGGGCCCTACAATACGGGTTTAGACAGCCCTGCGGGCTTAACGTTTGACTTATAGTGTAGGGTTTCCAACTCAGGTAACTTCAGGAGTTCAGGCATATAATATAAATGAATGACACCTACCAGGTGGGGATAATTTTGAACTGTGGATCAAGTGCCACAGCTGAAGGGATCAGCTGCTGTTTAGCTAATAGTCATTAAGAGACTTGCAGACCCAGCATTGGCAGATCTTGTCTTTATATAAATTTAAAGTGCTGGCAAAGAATTGAAAAAATATTGTATCCTTATGTATGGAGGCCAAAGAAAATTCAACTATAAGCAAATAAAACCAACTTCAGGAATGTGACCTTCGTTTGTGATCTCTTATATAGGAGTTTTGTTGTGAGTAAAACTTGCTTCATATCACAGGTTATTATCTTGGGTTAAATTTCTGATGTGGAAAATTCTTTTGGTCATGGGATAAGGACAGTTTTAAGGTTTTTGATAAATGTTATATTGTTTTCCAGAATGAAACTGCTGTTTCATCAGCAGTTTCCCTGAAACCTAGCAGGCATTAGATACAGTTTTTTTTTTTGTTTTTTTTTGTTTTTTTTTTTTTGTGGTACGCGGGCCTCTCACTGTTGTGGCCTCTCCCGTTGCGGAGCGCAGGCTCAGTGGCCATGGCTCACGGGCGCGGCATGTGGGATCCTTCCAGACCGGGGCACGAACCCGCGTCCCCTGCATCGGCAGTCGGACTCCCAACCACTGCGCTACCAGGGAAGCCCTCTGTTTGCCTTTTAATTGGTATGTTTTTTGAATTATAGAAGTTTTAAATTTGGGTAGTCAAATCCATCAGTCTTGTCAAATTCTCTCAAAAAATCCGTCTGGGGTTTTCATTGGAATTAGATCAATTCTATAAACTAATAACCCTCAGTAAAGATTTGTGCCTGCCTTTCCAGCCGTGCATATGCTATTGTGAACCACTGTGGATAGGATACTCCCTTCCTCATCTCCACCACCACCAATATTCACTCATTTAACATACATTTATTGAATGCTTACTGCACATGAGACTACAGTAAGCCCCCTATATACAAAGGAGTTCCGTTCTGAGAGCGCATTCGTAAGTCCAACAAAGTTAGCATAGGTACCCAGCTAACACAATCGGCTATGTTGTACTGTACTGTAATAGGTTTATAATAGTTTCCACACAAATATATTAAAAAAAACACAAAAAATTTTTAAATCTCACAGCACAGTACCTTGAAAAGTACAGTAGCACAGTACAACAGCTGGCATCCAGGGGCTGGCATCAAGTGAACAGGCAAGAAGAGTTGCTGACTGGAGGAGGGAGAGGAGGTGGGAGGTGGTAGAGCTGAAGGATCGTCAGCAATAGGAGACGGAGGGCAAGCTGCAATTTCACTCACGCCTGACGTTGATGGCACAGGTTCTGGTTCCTTGCTGGATTCAATTCTATCTACCTTCTTGAAGAAAAGATCCAGTGATATCTGGGTAGTAGCTCTTCTTTTCTCATCATAGCTGACACGTGACAATGTACGCCAGACACATGAACTAACTAACGTGATGGGACGTGCGAATGCAACTTGGAGATTCGTGTGTTGGGGACTTAACTGTATTGGGTCTGTGGGGCTACATTAGTAAATAAAACAAGAATTTCTTGTGATACATGAGTGAATAAAACAAAGAATTCCTGCCCCTCTTGTAACTGACACTGCTGGAGGAACTGAGGCAATAAATGAATAAATAAATATCAAGTGGTAAGTGCTGTGGAAACAAAGGAGAGTCCGGGGAGGGTGGTGGTAGCAGCTTCACTATTTTGTGTTGGTCAGAGTAGGCTTATTTGATAAGGCGACCCCAGGGAAATACAGAAATATTGCTGAAGGATATCTGGGAGAAGAACATGTTTCAAGACAAGTTCATTTAAGTCAGAGAATGGAGGATGAGAAATAGCGAGGAACCTTGTAGGAACTTTGGCTTTTCCTCTCTGGGTTAGATGGGAACTTTCTGAGCAGAGGACTATAAGGTAAGTCCGAGGCAGGAGGACCACTCAGGAGGCTGATGCCATTTCCAGCTGAGAGATGATGATTGCTTGGTTGAAGTGGTCTGAGATTAAATGTATTTTGAAGGTAGAGCCAAAAGAGTTTCTCATGGATTAAATATGGTTGTGAGAGAAAGAGAGGAGTTGAGGGTAACAAGCTTTCCAGCTTGAGATACTGGAAGAATATTTTGTTATGTTTTGTTTGCTTTTTACAGAGGAGGAGAGGACTATCAAAAACAGATTTTTGTAAGGATGTGAGAATTTTAGTTTTGGGACACTTATTTTGCATCTGGCCAATTTTGTAGCCTTTACAGTGAACTCTACTTCTGATAGTTTCCCTGTTTTTTTCTCTGAGGGATTTTGTTTTCTTTCTTTTTTCTTTTTTTCTTTGCGATACGCAGGCCTCTCACTGCTGTGGCCACTCCCGCTGTGGAGCACAGGCTCCGGACGCGCAGGCTTAGCGCCCATGGGCCCAGCCGCTCCGCGGCATGTGGGACCTTCCCGGACTGGGGCACGAACCCGTGTCCCCTGCATCGGCAGGCGGACTCTCAAACACTGCGCCACCAGGGGAGCCCTCTCTGAGGGATTTTTAAAACTTAATTTTTATTAGAGTATAGTTGACTTATAAGGTGTTTCTGTTGTACAGCAAAGTGAATCAGTTATACATATATCCGTTCTTTTTTAGATCTTATTCCCATATAGGTCATTACAGAATATTGAATCTATGCGAGATTTTAAGGTAGACAGTTACATTGCCTGGGAGGAAAGGTTCTTGATATATGCAGGTAAACAGCTTGATGGAATGATTTCTCTCAGTGTCCACCTTGTTGCCTCTACATTCCTACTTTGAGCTTTATAAGTGTTACTGAGTCCAGCCTCTGGCCAACTTCCTGATACTTGATGGTGTTCAGATGTGCTGGCTGAGGAGGAATCTTCTGTATCATTATGTCACACTGCCTTTTTGAGTAATGTTGCTTCTTGGATAACCTGATGCAGTATTTAGTCCTTTTCCTTGCTCAACAGTCAGTGAAAACCATTTTCCATCATTTTATGGAAATGATGCTTCAGCTTCTTCTCATTGCCAACTAAATATCCTTGGATATCAAATACAATTTTCTGTCTACTTTCATCTAGCTTTCATTTCATTATTTGAAATTTGTAACACAGGAAAGAAATGAGCTCCTTTTTTTTTTTTTTAAGTTTGTGGAAGGGATTGGCAATAGATGCCTTCACTGCCTTTGGTTATTAGAAATTCTATATATGATATAGTGATTAGAAATAGAAATCTATCTTTTCCTCATATGTTCCTATTTTTTTTTGCCTTAATGATTCTTCTAAATTTTGGTTATTGGAAATTTCTCTGGCTATTCAGAGATTAACCTGTATTCTTAGTTTCTAGCTGTGTGAAACTTTAAGATTCTAATTTTAATGAGTATTTAAAGGGAAGTTGGCGGAGCGCAAATTGGATTTCAATAACTGTCTAATATCTGAAACTGGAAAAAGGATTTTTCATAACCCAGTGGTAACGTGGGTACTCTTGTCCCCCTCCCCCCTCATCCTGTCATACAGCATGTCACTGCTTTTGAGCTAGGTAGTTAATACTTGTATACACATTTTTTTAATGTGACTCTTTGTAATGTTAAGATTTTCTGTTCCTATCCCAGAGAGACCCTCACTCTTAACCCTGGATACTGTGAGTCTAGCAGCTGTGTGCTCTGGATGTCTGATGGTGATCTCAGTTTTACTTAGTCTGCATTATTGGTTTTTTATAAGTCATCTAAAGATCCCAGAGATTTCAGAATGTAGGTGTTTCAGACATTTTGCACATTTGGACGTAGCACATAACTATCGGATCGTTTTTGGCTGAACGTTGTACTGTGTAACTTGCTGCGGACAGTCATTTTACTTTTATCTTGTTAATGGAATCTTTATTTGCATAAAAGGAAAGAATTGGAGATAGGACTGAAATCAGAATCAAAGATGGAATTGCCACCATTCAGGCCTTTGCAGCATACTGTTACTTTAATAAGATTTTAAAACATTTCTAGATCAGGGAAAAGTATAATCCACCAGCACTGTTCTACTGGACTTGAAGATTTCCCATCCTGGACTAGAACTAGGTGACTTAAAGGCAGCACTAGGTCAAGTGTTTGACTTGGTTCAGTGCCTAGCTTTAGTGTTACTTTTAGGTAAATCAGCTTTTGCTGCAGTATATCTTCGAGAAAAAGGAAGTACAGTATCTACCCCTGCTGTCTGTGGCAGCATTGAAGATAGGATTTATCAAATACAATCTCTTTTATTGAACTCATTGACAGTATGTTGGCAGTAAGAGGTGTAGCACATCTTTGTCTTTTCTCTGTGTTACTAGAAATTACATTCCTTGTTGTTTTTCTTTTAGTAAGGTTAGTGGTAACCACCTCTAAGTTAAGTGATTCTTAAGGTGTAGTAGAAAAGGTTTTATCATTGACACCTTTGAAGATTCAATGGATAATATCTAATTTGTAATAAAAATGGAAGGAGCTTGGTCCTCACATTTAAGAGAAGTTAAATCTCCTTACATCGAAGTCCCTGTGTTGATCTGTCTGTCCTCTTCTAATGAAACATTACCATTCAAGAGGATTTTAAAGAATTAAAAACAAAAATTAATCCTATTTTTGTTTTCTACGTTGGCCAACATGTAACCTGAACTCTGAATTTTCTAGTACTTTCCACTATTTAGCTTTAAAGTGTTTATAAATGTGGGAGCTTTTTTAGAGGAAATGATTTTTTTGTTCAAGTAAATAATTATTCTTAGATCCCATAGAATATCTTAAGTTCTAGATATGTGGTAATATTCTAACCCTGTAAAAAAAAAGAACTATTAAAGCTCTGTAAGTTCACATAGCTAAAAAGAGTCTATTTATACAACATACACTATTTTATACAAATAAATACTGGTACAATACTGGCAACATTACAGTTTACTATTCATGTGATATTACAAAAGCAAATATTAGTACTGTATCTTTCTGCATTTAGGTAACCAAAAAGCAATTCATTGTGTAAAAGTTTAATGGATTTTTATACAGCACATGCAGACAAAGAAAATTTACCAGTAAAACATTTACTAAAAGCAAGGAACAAAATACAAGTTAAAATGAATTCCCATTCAGGTAGTAAGTAGCCCAGTACATGTAGACATATATTCTGGTGCAAACTGGCATAAAGTACATGGCAGAACAACACCTTAGAAAGCATCCTAGTGTCCTGCACAGGCAGCACAGAGCAATTATTTTACTAATTATTAGCACAGAGTAAGCAATAGGAAAGAGTTGAAAGAACCCTGTGGATTGTTGGAATCCACATCTTTTTCTTCATTATTGATAATGACTGCAGTAGAAACCAGTTCATCCTCATATTTGCATAAGTATCACTCTGCAGCCTTAGTCACATGTTCTATTTAAAGCATGACCCTGCTTTTAAATCAGCGTCTCTTTGTTTTGAGCTGTAAATTATCAGAGTAATAAATTTACATTTTGAATATTAGGGGCGAAATATACCTCTGCCTCTGGTAAACTGAGTTTCTGTGGCATGTTGTTTTTGTTGAGGAAACAAAAACATAAACTCTTACACTTGAAGCTGTTATTCTTGCACTGTGTTTTGTGTTCTCCTCTGCCACTGGGGTGTGGTAACATCTTCACAGCTCACCTCAGGCTTGCTAACTGTACACCTCCCACCTTTGTTAACAGTTCAGCTTTCTGTCCACGTTGCTGGTATTTTGAACACAAGATACTTTTTGGACACTTGAGGTGGGGTTTTCCATTTTTCATTAACTACCACATTGTGACAACTTCCAGCTGAAAATTACATCTGGTTAGAAACTGTCATATGACAAATGTATTTGTAGAATGAAACCTGTTCATAATTGGGGGTTGCAGTCCTCCCTTAATGCTGCCTATCTTTAATTAGTTTATTTGTCTTTAATTAGTTTATTAGCCAATCTCCAAAAAAATATTACCATGACGTTCGGTTTTGTATTGGTATTTAGAATAATACTTGTATATCAGCCTGTTAGTTTTGACCTTAAGAAAATTGAAAAGGGCTGTTCATTAATGTCAAAAGAAAAAATGTGTTTATCCACCAAAGTTCTTGTGAACTGAAACGTTTTAAGGAATTTTCTTTTCCTTTTGTATTTTCAAGTTTTCACACAGTTAAAGTGTTGTGGTTTCTTTCTTATTTTTTCCTTGACCTCAGACAAGAAAGAAAAAGAGAAAAAATTCTTTCGGTTAAGATGTGTTGAAATTCAGAAATAACAAATAAGTTTCATCTTTCCTGCCAATTCAGAGTGCTTGATGTCCTGGAACACTTTCATGAGAATGCTTATGAGCTAAGTTCAGGATCATTGGGAGAGACTGCCAGGATTCTTTGTCCACCAAGGGTGACTAAGGAGGAAGTGCTGTAAATTGGCCAAGAAATCATCTTTCCCTTGCTTTGGTTTTCAACATTAGAGTATTATTTTGGCTAGCCACTGTCAGTTGTTAAAACAGATTTGTCTGGGAATAAACTGTCATTAAATGGATGTTGTGTTAATTTTATTAATCACTTTTGGCTTCGAATTGCTGCCTTTTATGATATTTGACTCCCCTTCTACTTTGTTTCCTTGAAGACTTAGGATTTGTAAAGAAGCAGAGAAGCTGTGTGATTCCTTACACATAAGAGTGACAGGAAGAAATAAGGTTTGAGGAGATTTTATTGAGGAGAAGTAATATGTGATTTATGTTAGGAGTGGGTAGTTAAGGAGTTATTGGAGTAGCCCATTGGTGGTAGATGGGGACTTGGTACTGTGGTAGCTTCAGAAATGAAATGAACCTGTAAAACCAAGAGATTTTACAAGATAGGAAGGTTGCGAACCTTGAAGAGTGATGAAAGTTGGAAATGGGATATGAGGGTTAACTAGCTTTACCTATTTTAGAAAAGGGGGGACATTTTTATAGTTCAAGAATGATCCAGAGGTTATTCTTGACCTCTTGAGGTTTTTTCCTGAATTTGGACTGGTACTAGACCTGCAGCCAATATTGAACCAGATAATTGTACTTAAAAAAGAAAGTATCTTTATATCTTGTGCTTTTTCCATCAAGGTTAGGGAACTAACTATATGCCTTGTTTCTAAAGAGAAATAATTGGATAATACTTTATCACAATGGTTGGCTTCAATGGCTTATATTTGGAATGTATTGAAGTTAGTAAAATACTATTGCTATCCTTGATCTTAGTTATTATGGTATGATTAAGTATTAACTCATTTCTAATTCTACTATGGTTAGATTTGTTCTCTTTTTTTTTTTTTTTTTTTTTTTTTTTTGCGGTATGCGGGCCTCTCACTGCTGTGGCCTCTCCCGTTGCGGAGCACAGGCTCCGGATGCGCAGGCCTAGCGGCCATGGCTCACGGGCCTATCCGCTCCGTGGCATGTGGGATCTTCCTGGACAGGGGCACGAACCCGTGTCCCCCGCATCGACAGGCAGACTCAACCACTGTGCCACCGGGGAAGCCCTGTTCTCTTTTATTATAATGTATTTCACTCTGTCAGTGGACTATGTTGAACTTCACTTACAGTCACTTAAAATGTTTGTTACTGAGTATGTAGAACCTGATTGGAGATGGGGCTAAGGGCAGTATGACGACTTCTCTCTTGGAATAGAATTTTGTGGAAGCTCATAAAATATTTTGGCTACAGAATATACCAGATGCCAGTTACCCCCTCTAATATTAAAGTTGCCGTTTTCTATCAGACTTTTAGTTTTTAAAGAGCAGTTGAACATTACATTACAGTTAGAGCTAAAATCTAACTTTTCTTTAATTAATTAATTATTTTGGCTGTGTTGGGTCTTCGTTGCTGTGCGCAGGCTTTCTCTAGTTGCGGCGAGCGGGGGCTACTCTGCGTTGTGGTGGGTGGGCTTCTCATTGCATGGCTTCTCTTTTTTGCGGACTATGGGCTCTAGAGCACGTGGGCTTTAGTAGATGCGGTGCGTGGGCTCAGTAGTTGTGGCTCGTGGGCTCTAGAGCACAGGCTCCGTAGTTGTGGCGCATGGGCTTAGTTGCTCAGCAGCATGTGGGATCTTCCCGGACCAGGGCTTGAACCCGTGTCCCCTGCATTGGCAGGCAGATTCTTAACCACTGCTCCACCAGGGAAGCCCCTAAAATCTAACTTCTTTATTTTCCTTCCCAGAGGTAAGGAGCACTCTGATCCTGAATTTGTTGTTTATCAGTTTTATGCATTTACCATTTATGTATTGGTAGCAGTTGTTTTTTTTATATATATATAAATTTATTTATTTTTTGTTTTTTTATTTTTGGCTGCGTTGGATCTTTGTTGCTGTGCACGGGCTTTCTCTAGCTGTGGCGAGTGGGGACTACTCTTCGTTGTGGTGCCCAGGCTTCTCATTTTGGTGGCTTCTCTTGTTGTGGAGCACGGGCTGTAGGCGTGTGGGCTTCAGTAGTTGTGGCTCACAGGCTCAGTAGTTGTGGCTCGAGGGCTCCAGAGCACAGGCTAAGTAGTTGTGGTGCACGGGCTTAGTTCCTCCGCTGCATGTGGGATCTTCCTGGACCAGGGCTCGAACCCGTGTCCCCTGCATTGGCAGGCAGATTCTTTACCACTGCGCCACCAGGGAAGTCCCAATAATTCTTACTATTGTTTTTTGGGTTTTTTTTTAAAGTTTTTATATAGTTTTTCCATTCCACATTCTTGAGATTTAGTCGTGTTGAGACATACAGTAATAATTAAATTGATAAACAATACTCTATTAAATTCCTTTACTACTTGTTTATATCTATAGTAGTACTTTGTTTAGCTTATTATTAGTTTTTATGTTTTTCCATTCAACATTGTCTTCTGAGATATTGTCATGTTGATACAGATAGTTCTGGTTAATATGTTTCTATTGCTGTAGAAAAATCCAGTAAATTATAGTGTATCTATTTCCCTACTTTAGCAAATTAAATTGTAACTAATTTTTAGTTATTACCAACTATTGCAGTGAACCTGTTTCTTCATGCAGATGTGCAGGTTATATTCTCAGAAATAGAATTTCATGATGGCTAGGTATACACATTTCCCACCTAGCCAAGTATTTCCAGATTACTCTTGAAAAGTGGTGGTGCCAGTTTTTATTATTGTTGGAAATGTATGAATTACTGTTTCCCACATCTCACTAACACTTGGTTTTTCCAATCTGGGTTTGAAATGACTTCTTAGTATTTGACCTACTAATATTTTAACCAAAAATCTAACAAGGCCTGGCATATTTTTATTGGCCATTTGGATCTCTCCTATGTGAAATTTCAATTTATTCATCTTTTGTTAGATTATAGTCTTCTTAAACCTCTTTGGTGGAGTTCTGTTATCTATTCTGATGTGTTATTTTTAGTTTTATGTGTTACAGATATCTTTACCAACTAGTAGCTTGCCTTTAACTTTATTAAATCTTTTGCAGTATGTTGAAAATTAGCTAAATTTTTTGTGTGTCTTATTTAAGAAATCCTTCCCTGCCCTGAAGTTCCAAAGATAATCTTATTTAAGTTTGACTTTTCAGATATAGGAATTCCAAAAATAGTGAATTATATCATAAAGAAAGGAAGTAATTTTACTTTTTTCATGTAAAGAACTGGCATCTTAATGCCGTTTATTGAATAATTCAGTCTTTTCCTCATCGCTCTGAATGCCTATCTCTTTTATATATCCAGTTCTAAGTTTGGGAGTTCTGTGTTCTGTCCCACTGGTCTTTTTGTCTTTCTAGACTGCCTTAATCACCATAGCTTTACCCTAAGTCTGTAGTGTGAGTTTTCACCATACTTTCTTTAGAATTTCTCTAGTGGTGTTCCTCCCCTCCACCGTTGTGGATTTTTGGATGTTTGTAAGTTTCCAGTAACAACCCTGTGGTGGGGGGAATTCCCTGGCAGCCCAGTGGTTAGGACTTCACGCTCTCACTGCAGAGGGCCCGGGTTCAGTCCCTGGTTGGGGAACTAAGATCCCATAAGCCGTGCAGCTCAGTCAAACAAACAAAAAACCCTATGGGAGGTTTGATTGGAGCTTATTTGAATTTGTAGGTAGATGTGAAAATTGCCATCTTAAAAAATCTATCTCACCATTTATGTAGGTCTTTTGGTTTTATTATTTTCTCTGCAAAGATCTTTTGTGTATAATATTAGCATTTGTTAGTGTTGTAAATAGTTTTAAAAAATGAGTCTTTTCTACTTGTTGGCACTTGGAAACACTGTTAATTTTGGTATGTTGATCTTTACTCGGCAACTTTGCTGAATTCTTGGTTAGCTTTATAATTTGTGGTGTCTTGGATTTTCTGTGTAGATACGTAATCTTTGTCCTTTATATGTCTTAAAGTAGAAAATATTTCTATCTCCTGAGAAATTAAGGCAATCCAGAAAAACTGCCACAGACAGGATCAGGATACTTACAAGGCAGTTTCAGCTAGTTAATTTGGGAAGTATCTATGTGAAGAGTTTCATCCATGTGTGTCCTGTGACATACATACATAAACATAAATATAGTCTTAAGATTTTCTTGACACTAGAGTGGTCTGTATAAGGGCATTTAGACGTTAAAACCATCCCACTCCCATTTAGTATAAATGTTGCTGCTACTCTTGGATTTCACTCAGTTTATTTCCTTTTAGGAGGCGCAGGTCAGAATGGAGATGGGCTGCAGACCGAGCAGCTATTGTCAGCCGCTGGAACTGGCTTCAGGCTCATGTTTCTGACTTGGAATATCGAATTCGGCAGCAAACAGATATTTACAAACAGATACGTGCTAATAAGGTAAGGGATAAGTGTCTGGTCTTTTTCAGCTCAGCTAAAAACTATCATTATCCCCTTTTCCCCATCCCTCAGTAACTCTTAACTATGTCAGAGAGAATGGTTTAATATGATCTGATACAGCGGTTTAATTTGTTTAAGAGCCTGGTGTTACTTAGCATAATGCAGACAACACTGTTAGAATATAATGTCAGATTAGCTCATGGGTTTAGAACAAAACAGTTTGAATATCTGGGCTAACAGGGAACATTTAAAAAAAGGCACTATTTAATGTAAGCCATTGACCATACCTGCATATTTGTTATATTTATGGAAAAGTGGTGATGACTGTATTTTCATCTTATTTTTTTACTTTAGATGCGTTTCTGTTTTACTGCTAAGCCTCCCTTGCTTTCTTAAGGAAAAATAAAGTTTTTCCTGAAAGATCATTCAGGCAAGATTAGACACTGGTGATTTCATTTTCCTTTGTTCTCCTGCTTGCAGTGGACTGACTCTTAACGATACAGCTTTTATCTTTAACAGTGATACTTGTATAGTTCTTCTTCTGAAAAATGTCCTCTGCTTACTTGGAGTTTGACTGGGGGAAAAAATGTACATGGAAAAGAAATCCATTCAGTAAATAGTTGAGTGACGGCTGTGTACCAGCACTGTTCTCCTTAGTGGGGTCACAGTAAATAAAAATCCACCTTTCTTGGTGCTTATGTTCTTGCAAGGTACTTATTGTGTTAGCTTGATGCAGTGACTTCCCTGACTGAACATGTGGGTCTAGATGAAGCATCTACTGCCCCTAAAAATAAGTGTCACAACGTTTTTGTCCTGCCTTAGTACTGGTCAAAGCCTTAAGAAAATTGCTATGTACCGTGAACTGCGTACATTAAATTAATTAGTAGACCAAGAGTTAAAGGATGACTAATTGACAAGATGAACAAAAGGGTAAGAGTTTGAAGTAAAAGTCCTGCAGCCTCCCTTATATATTATGTAAGCTTTTATTCCAAACATTTCACTGGAGCGTTCTTTGAGCTTCTTCCCCAAATGGGCTTATATGTAATTCTCCAGAAGTTCAGTAGAACATATTATAATTGAGGGCAAAGTCCAGAGGACTTACCTTAAAAAATAATAATAATAATTTGTTCCTTTAGGATAGGGAACACATTAAATCCTAACTTTAAAAATTAGCTAGTGCAAATGAGGAATTAAATCTAAAAATATTCACCAAGGATGGTAAACATTATGCTTAGCTCTTCTTCACAAAGAAAATTAAGTGATATTTGTAGAATAGGAGCTGGAATGTTGATAAAGAGTATCTGGGAGATGACTGGATATGCCTATCCTGAGGAGAAAAACAGTCTTCCTCTGTCATGGACACCTCTCCAGTGTCTGGTACTTTATAGCCAATAGTTAAGAGAGAATTTTCATATTTGAGAACTAGAGTCTCACTATTAGTAACAACTGAGATTATTAGAATGGTAGTCATATTTGTTGCTTTATCTATTTTATATATTGTGTGTTTATGTATGTGTTTATGTTATATTAGTTCCTCATTATAAAACTACTGTATTTCATAGACTCAAAGATGCTGTTGATTGTAAGCTGCACCATTGTTATGTGCCACTAAGAAGTGATTTCAGTTAAACTAAGACATACCATCTGGAACACTGTTGTGTTTTAACTTTCATATTCAGTCAGCCTTTTTAAAAAAGATGCTCCCATGTCTTAAAATGAGAAAGGAAAACAGTGTCTGAACCTTGAGTGTGGACTATATACAGGTACATTCATGTGTGTTATTTAATGCACAAAGCAACAGCTTACAGGCTTGTAAGAAGCAGAGCTAAATTTGAACTCAGGGCTATTTATCTGACCCCAAAGCATTTTCTAACATATTCTGCTGTTGTATCCTTTTCATCATTTCTCTTGAGCATATTTATTGAAATTTCACACCTGGTAAATAAAACTGAGGGGGGAATGCACAGGGACCAAGAGGGTTCTGTTGCTAAAGGAGACTTCTTTCTCTTAACACGCAATCTTCAGCATCTATGTCTAGTACGAAACATTATATTATTTTTTTATCCCTTCTTTTGACTGATCTGTCAGATTGCACAGCACTTGCTAACTAAGGATGGAAATGTTATGGGGAATGAGAGATGGAAGAACAATGAAACTTCTGGATAGAAAAGCTGCTGAATGGGAATAGCAGTGACCTAGAATACGTGTCTTCAGAATTGATGTAAAGTAGTTGAAGTTTCCATCTTCATAGAGTTATAAGGCATTATGGACAGCCATGTCTAGTCTAGGTAGCCCAGGACCATCTTGTGGTGCTGGTTTACAGTGAGGTCACTGATTTATCTTAAGATGGGTAGGAAAGCTTGACCTATTTAGAATGAAGTAGGAAAGTGAGTATGTGAAATTGCATCTTAATTTTGTTTTATGGATGAAGAGGTGGTTTTTTTTTTTTTTCCCTTGTACTTTGACTCCATGTGTTACCTGAAATTGGTAAAGGGAAAGCAGTTGACCCAAGCGTACAACTTAGTTTTTTCTTTTCTTTCCTTTTTGCTTGCTTGCTTTGGCCCTGTTTTATAATCAGGCTTAGCACAGTTTCTTCTACCATTTCTTCCTTTTTCAGTTTTACTTCATTTTGTTTTTTCCTTTTTTAAATGTAGGACAGATTTGTATTTCCAGAGAGGAATAATTTATAAGGATATGTTACGACTTCATGCAACTGTGACCCTTCCCAATTTCTGTAGTCCTGTGTTCTGTAGTGTTTGGTTCTCTAGGCCTGGACAGTCCAGGCATGGTCCTGGTTGTGACTTTAGGAAGTGATAGTGAAGGGTGGGCAGACTCTCCTGGCCTTTTTACCTTGGGCTTAGAGTGCAGTAGCCTTGAGGTTATTGCTGCTTGTGGCTAATGTCACAGCCATGTAATGTTGACCCAGTATAAACCCCGAATGCTAGGGAATCCCAGCTTGGGGTTGCCATGACAAGTGTGGAGTGGAACTTCATGGAGTTTTCTTTGCTAATAATGACCTTTCCTTTCGTGATTATTAGCTATATTTATTAAGTATATTTTAGGAAAATTTAAGTAATCATGTAGACCTCTCCATAAAGCCTTACTTCCATCAGTCTCTTCCTGAAACTCTGCCTCTTTTCTGCTCTCACGTCATCTTCTCTAAACTTCTGTTATAGCACTGTCATTGTCATACTTGGCCTGCCTGCCTGTCTGAGGTTAGATGAAGGTAGTAAGCTTCTTATGAGTGGAATGTATTTTATTTATTTTCTTATTCTTAGGGTTTCACACCACCCAGCATGTGGTAGACACTCAATAAAGGTCACCTGAATGAACAGATTTTAGCCGTTTGTATGCTTTTTATTTGCTCATCTTCCTTTTAGTTGCTTTCATCTTTTTTGGTATGAGGTACAGTATAAAGGATTTAATGGTTGGTTTTGTATGCTACAATGAACGAACAGAGTTTTGGGGGTCAGGGCAAGAATGCATGGGTGAATGGTAGCATATGAATCAGCATAGCACTTGAGTAAATATTTGCAAAAATAGATTTGATTGAAACTAATGCACATTGAAAAGACCTTTCAACAGATTAATAGGAGCTCTAATGTTGCAGAGGCCAGAAACCTTTACTAACTCTGACTACTCTCTTCCCTCACATCCCAAGAAGCATATTTGCATAACTAACTGATTGATTCTTTCTTCAAATATATATATATATATATATATATATATATATATATATACACACACACACAGAAACGCTGTTGGACCGAAGTGGTTGGATTCTGTGTGTGTGTGTGTATATATATATATATATATATATATACACACACACACACAGAATCCAACCACTTCGGTCCAACAGCGGTTCTTTCTGCTCCTCTATTTACTGTCCACTCGTCCACTTGTCAACACAATAGCAAATTGATCCTTTTAAACCATAAGTCAGATCATTGCTCCCTTCTGCTTGAAACTCTCCATTGATTTACCATCTGGACATAAAAGCTGAAAGACAGGGAGTTACAAGGCCCTGCACCCCCACTTACCTCCTCTGCCTTGAGCTTCTGCCTCAGACTCCACTCATTCATTTTCCTTCAGCCATACCAAATTCCTTACAGTTCTTAAAGTTATCCAGCTGGCTCCAACCTTGAAACCGCTGCATTAGCTCTTCCTGCAGATATTCCCAAAGTTTGTTCCCAAGTTTCTTTCCAGTATTTGCTCAGACACCACCTTCTCGGTGCATTTTACCCTGACCGCCTAATAGGAAAGAGTGCCTACTCCCACTTTATTATCCTCTCACTGTCCTTTAGTTTTTTAGCATTTAACACTTTCTAATGTGCAACATAAATTTTACTTACTCATATTGTTGATATTCTGTCTTTGTCCCAGTATTAGAATTGTAAGCACTTTGAGGGATGAGTTTGGATAGGAGTAGGGAGAAGGATATGTCTTTTTTCTTTCCTGTACCCCCAGCACCTAAAAAATGTTTGATGAATGGAGACACAGTGGCTTGATTTGAATGAATGAAAGCCAAAACAAAGATTAGCTGGGTCTAACTAACCCAGCTTTTATCCCTGGTTCTGCCACGGATTGGCCTATTGACATTACCTTCGACCTGCATCCTCCCTGGGTCTATAAAATGATGGGGAATAAATGGTCCCTACTAGGTCTTTTAAAGCTTTCACAGGAGGGTGTCTTTGTAGTCTCTAAGGTGTTTTTTAGAAATTATTTGGTAGTTTAAGGAGAAAAATTTCCCTTTGGAAAATATTGGCTGTTTTATCCTGACTTACCTTCTCACCTAAGAAAAATTGAGGGAGTAACTTTATACCTAATAGTTGGATTTATTTAGGCTCCTAGCTGTAATTAATATAAACTTAATATTTTCTCATTCAAGGGCAAAAAGTTTTAAACATAAAAGCCAAAAAATAATTATTATGCATTTCCTTTCTTGGTGTATAACTCTGCTAGGGAATATGGGAGATTCGAATATATTTGTATTTTGTCTTAAGTCCTCAAGGATCTTACCATTAGTTAACATTTAAACGACAAATTGAGGCAACAATAAATGAAATAAATAATTTGGCCTAAGGTTCTGCTCTGGAAATGAGATTTAAATATACAGAATGTAAGATAAAATCACCATGCTTTAGGAAGTCTGGCAACGTGGATAAAGAAAATAAGGGGCTCAGTTAAACCAGGGACATTTTCTTGGAAGGAGGTGGGACTTGGCTTTGACAAGCTTTTTGAAGCATAACCTTTTGGATAGATAAATGTAAGAGAAGGGCAGAATCAGTATAAACAAAGACATAAGAACAGGTAGTGGGTAGTATTGTAACATTTAGTTGCATTTCTTTACCTACTACTTTGTAATAACCCCCAGCTCTCAACAACAACTTCATATATATTCAGACATTCTCTAGGGGATAATGCGGTTAGTGTAACAATATTTGGAGAAAGTAGTTGGAAATAGATAAATAAGGTAGGGATGGATTATGGACTATGCCAAGATGAGTTTGGGCTAGCTTTATATAGGAGATGGGGAGGTGGTTTAGGCTCTTAAGCAGAGAAGATGTTGAATGCAATATTCTGAGAAGGGAATGTTGTACAAAATAGCTGCTTTTTACAAACAGTTTTTACTTTGAAATGGAAAAGTTTGTGAGGTCTGTTTTATGCTTCTGATTGAAACAAGAAAATATTTTGCAGAAGTTCTTTTAGCCAGGGCTTCCCTGGTGGCTCAGTGGTTGAGAGTCCGCCTGCCGATGCAGGGGACATGGGTTCGTGCCGCGGAGCAGCTGGGCCCGTGAGCCATGGCCGCTGAGCCTGCGCGTCCGGAGCCTGTGCTCCGCAATGGGAGAGGCCCCCACAGTGAAAAAGAAGTTCTTTTATCCAGAGAAACCCCATTTTGAAAGCTAGGGCAAATGTTTCTTGCTTTCTTAATAACCTCTCCCTCTTTCTGCAGAGTCTCTGCTTCATTTTCTACATAGCCTAGGTATAGTCTTATTCCAGAATAGGAAACTTGTTGTTTCTCTTATGGTGGGGAAGGGGGCAGGGAGGTCCTGTTTTTCTTCCCTTTTAAACAGAGGTAAAATTCCATCGTTCCCTCTTAACCACCACTGGACCCCCAATCTCTTATATCTCCTATTTCACGGAGATTTTTGTATTAGAAATAACCCCAGGGACAGGATCATCTAGTTCATGGGCTCACAAGAGCCTATGTCATAATGGCCTAGGGAGCTCAAATTGATAAGTCAAAGTTTTTAGGCCCTGAAATCTGTTGATATATTTTAGGATGTTCTCTGGGGGATTCTGATGCTGAGTCAAGATGATTGAGTCTAGTATTTTTCAGTTTAGAGCTTGCATTAAGACTTACCAGGGAAGCTTTTGAAAAACAGAATACCCAGCTCCCTACCTCAGAGATTCTGAGTAGATTTGATGTTGGACCTTGGCAAGTATAGTTTGATAAGGTTTCCCCCAAGTGATTCTAATACAAAATTTCCATTAAGAGCTTCTTATCAGTCAGATCTCCTTATTTTCTAGACCAGAGAAAGAGAACCAAAGAGCACTTGCATCCCAGTCTTGCTGTTACACAGTGTCATAACTGGATTTTTTTGGTCACTTCTACTTGGCGTTGATGGGAGATTCATGTCTGTGGTTTTTGTTTATTTTTCATAGTAAGCTAACTTCTGTCTTCACCAAGCTGGGCCCATGCTGGCTACGGAGAGGATTTGTGGAGTCATTTAAAATTTCTTTTTACATTTTTTGTTTTCTGGGGTGAATGTAAAATCTGAGCTTGAAATTGTCAAGCAGGAACCTAATCTGGAGTAATGCTTATGCTTGTGAGAAACAGGTGTCTTTGGAACAGTTTTAAGTTTTTGGTTTCTAAGATACCGTAGAGACTGTTCCACCTTTGTTTCACCCGGTGGTTGTGGTTGCTCAGAGATAGTTGGTTTAGCTCATCATTTATAATTGTAGCACTTCTAGTTTGGTCATCCTTAAGCCACATTTTTGATCAAGTTAAGTAGAAAAACTGCATTGCTATTGTTAATATAGTATAGTCTGGTTGGTGATATAGTGTAAAATACCATACTCTGATAAAGATCCCAGATCTGGAAGATGTGAATAAAAGATGCTACAAGCCATGTAGGTCCATACATTCAAGTGGAAGAAAGGGGAAGCTTGGGTTTGAGTCTTAGGCTGTATTCATGGCTACTGCTAGGGCCTTCTGTTGAAATCACTCTTGGAAGAGCAAAGCTGCTGGTGGTATATTTTGTTTCAGAACCATAGGATAAAGGAAAAGGCCTCTGGTAAACCAGACCCACCCTGCCCCTAACTCTTGATATTAACTACTAAATTAAATTTGTAACTTACACCACTTAAGCTGTTTTTCTCTCTGTCCTGCAGGGGTTGATAGTTCTTGGAGAGGCGCCTCCCCCAGAGCACACCACAGACTTATTTCTTCCACTTAGTTCTGAGGTGAAGACAGATCATGGGAATGATAAATTGGTAAGTATAAAAGACAGAAAAGGGAAAATGAGTGAGAATTTGGGGTGTAGCTTCAGCACAGTTTATTCTCTATAATAAGGATCCTTGCATTGGCTGAATGAAGGGGTTGTATCCCCTTTTATCACCTCTGGCATTTTAAGCTCTGAATTCCCGAATAGGGCACCACAAGGCCCCTCGAGCAGTTGTGTAGCTGACTTTAAAATTTAAAAGCAGCTTCTAACTCTCAAGACAGCACAGCCAGAGCAAGTGTGACATTATGGAATATTCCTGGGAATTAGGAGACCATGTGGCTCTGATAACTTTGATAAGTAAGGTAACCTTTCTGGGCCACTATAAAATGGAAAGGTTTAACTCACAAAGATGTTGAAAATGCTGTTTGAGTTACCCCCTTTAATTCTGTAATGAGGATAAAGCTGTCGTTTTTTGTAATCTTCTGTTTCCTTAGAGCCTAGCTCAAATCTCTCTTCATAATTCCTTCCTTTTTCCTATTTCTCTGAACACCAAGATTAATTTCTTTTCTTTCTGAATTCCAAGACCACTTTTAATTTATTTCTTTCATATTTTTACTTTTCTCAAAAGGTCACGGGCTTTTATGAGTATTAACATTTCTTGTTTTAAGTAATTTGATCTAAGGAAAACTCCTAGATTTGTGTATGAATGAAATTTGATTTTAGACTTAACACAAAAGTTGCAAAAGCAGTACACAGGAGTCCCCACATATCCTTCCCCCCCGCTTCCCCTAGCGTTAACAGCTTGAATAACCATTGTTCAGTGTCAAAACTAGGAATTAACATTGATACAGACTACAGATTTTATTCCAGTTTCACTTATATTCTCATTTATGCCGCCTTTTTTGGGTCCAGATTTCCACATTCCATATAGTTGTCATATCTCTTTTTTTTTTTTTTTTGCGGTAAGCAGGCCTCTCACTGTTGTGGCCTCCCCCGTTGCGGAGCACAGGCTCCGGACGCGCAGGCTCAGTGGCCATGGCTCACAGGCCCAGCCGCTTTGCGGCACGTGGGATCTTCCCGGACCGGGGCACGAACCCGTGTCCCCTGCATCGGCAGGCGGCCTCTCAACCACTGCACCACCAGGGAAGCCCCGTCATATCTCTTTAAAGTCTCTTCCAGTGTGTGAGAGCACCTCAGTTTTGTCTTTCATGACCTTGACACAAGAGTATTGGTAAGTTATTATGTGTAATGTTCCTCAGAAGGGAGTTGCCAGGTGTTTTTTCGTTAAAGGTTATGCATTTTTTGCAGTAATTCCACAGAAGTGGTACTGTGCCCTTCTCAGTATACCATATTAGGGGTACAAGATGATGGTGATAGCTTTTTCACTTGGTTAGTGTGATGCCTGCCAGGTTTCTCCACTGTAAAGTTAGTATTTTTCCCTTTGTAATGAATGACTATCTCATGGGGGGATACTATGCATTTTTCGGTTGCTCATTATACTTTTATTTCTTTTATTTTTATTTTTTTTACATCTTTATTGGAGTATAATTGCTTTACAATGGTGTGTTAGTTTCTGCTTTATAACAGTGAATCAGTTATACATACACATATGTTCCCATATCTGTTCCTTCTTGCGTCTCCCCCCCTCCCCCCCTCCCTATCCCACCCCTCCAGGCGGTCACAAAGCACTGAGCTGATCTCCCTCTGCTATGCGGCTGCTTCCCACTAGCTATCTACCTTGCGTTTGGTAGTGTATATATGTCCAGCTCATTATACTTTAATCCACAGTTTTATCATCTACTGGTGGATTTTTCCTGCAAAATTACTGCAGTAATTATTGCTGTGGTGTTTACTAAATGGTGATTTTCTGTTTTCTACATTTGTTCATTGGAATTCTGTTAGGAAGAGCTGTCTTTTCTCCCTCATTTATTTCGTCCATCAGTTAGTTACTTATTTCAGGATGGTTTTATGGATGTTAATTTTACGTTATGGATTATAATCTACTATTAGTAGTTATTCAGTTGCAGTTGTCTGAACTTTTGGCATTGGGACCTTTCAGATTGGCGTCTGTGTCTTTTCAACATGCTCCCCCCCCACCTTGTGTTTTGAACACTCACTTTCTGGCACCCCACAATGTTCCAGGCTCATCTTGTATTTTACCTGTTCCAGCCCTGCTTCTTTTTATTGGAGAACAGGGTTTTGAAACCAAGATCTGGGTACTAGTTGTGCTCATTGCTACTTGGTGTCATTGCTTCTATCTAGGACTTCTCAACAAAGCTAGTAAATATATATATGTATGCTGCTACGTGCATACACATACATGTATTTTGTTATCTACCCATCTGTATATACACTAAAAACCATGAGTTTATACTAGTACCAGTCTAACACCACAGCCTTCCTCCTTCCTTATTGATACTTATTTGTTCAATCCTAGTACCAAATAGAGTAGTTTCATAATTGCCAGCTCATACTCCTGTGAGAAATATCTTTACTAACCAGAGTACAATATTGTATACAGTATGTTAGCACTATAATAAACCGTCAAAATGCTATTTCCCCGAAGTTGTTCTTAGGTTAGTTCACCTTTCAGTGTGACTGTGCAATTATTTTGTAATACAGTTACGTTCTTTTGTTACTATAGTATTCCACTTCTTGTTGCCCACACACACAGTAGTTGATATTTATTATTTTTTGAGTATGCAAAACATTACTACTGTGCTAAGAATTAAAGCTGTACAAAAGGCTGTAGCCCTGTTCCTATTTCCACCTTCTTTCCATTGTGTTCCCACCTCCTGTAGGTAGCCAGTTTTATTAGTTTTTGCATTATCCTTCCTTTCCATAGATTTGAAATTGAGGAGGTTTTTTGTTTGTTTTAGCAAAAACATTGCTTCTGTGGCTTTTGACAAATGACGTCATTATTTGTGTTTGCTTTTATTTGCAAAATAAGCCTCACTTTTTAAAATATTTTTGGTCTGCATTGGGTCTTCGTTGCTGCGTATGGACTTCTCATTGCAGCGGCTTCTCTTGTTGGAGAACACGGGCTTCAGTAGTTGTGGTGTGCAGGCTCTAGGGCACGCGGGCTTCAGTAGTTGTGGCGCACAGGCTTAATTGCTCCGTGGCGTGTAGGATCTTCCTGGATCAGGGATCGAACCCATG
Organism: Neophocaena asiaeorientalis asiaeorientalis; assembly: GCF_003031525.2. Classification (NCBI taxonomy): domain Eukaryota; kingdom Metazoa; phylum Chordata; class Mammalia; order Artiodactyla; family Phocoenidae; genus Neophocaena; species Neophocaena asiaeorientalis. The sequence goes on from NW_020174923.1 coordinate 16,025,110, forward strand.
TCCCCTGCATTGGCAGGCGGATTCTTAACCACTGCACCACCAGGGAAGGCCCAAGCCTCATTCTTTTACCTTTCCTTGCTTTGTGGAATTGATGGAGTTAACAAGTGAACTATTAAGTGAAGGACTAATGCTTTCCCAGAAGTAAAGCATACAAAAATGTAAGCTATTGCTTTTTCTTTTTAAACATTCAAGGTATAATCTTCCTACCATTGGTTACATGGGAACAGTGTTCTTTTCCTTGAAGTTTTGCAGTCATCAGGGACAGTGAATGGTGCATTGGCCCCCGTGAGGGGTTTGAGATAGAGAGTAGAGGGTTAGGTACTGGCTGGAGAACGTTTGATCCACAGTATTAAAAAACACTGACTGACCAGTTAGGACTTTTAAAATAAATTGGGCTCTGGATAAATAAGTTGAACAGTAAGAATTTATAAGGCTGTTTTTGCAATTACTGTATTTCTCTAGATTCTAGAGAAAGATTTTCAACAGTGTTGGTAAATACAGATCTTAGGTTTAGTAGTCTCTGGACTTGTAACAACATTATGCTGGTTGCATTTTTAGAAACGAATAATTCAAAGTTTTGTTTTTAACTTTCTTTTTTTTAATTGGAGTATAATTGCTTTACAGTGTTGTGTTAGTTTCTGCTGTATAGTGAAGTGAATCAGCTATATGTATATATATATCCCCTCTCTCTTGGACCTCCCTCCCCCTGCCATCCCACCCATATAGGTCATCACAGAGCACCGAGCTGGAGCTGAGCTCCCTGTGCTATACAGCAGGTTCCCACTAGCTGTCTGTTTTACCCATGGTAGCGTATTTATGTCAAACGTAATCTCCCAAAGTTGTTTTAATATAATTATAGATTTTTTTTTTTTTTTTTTTTTTTTTTTTTCAATCGGCAGGCGGACTCTCAACCACCACGCCACCAGGGAAGCCCTATAGATTATATTTTGACCTCAATATAGAGACATAGGAAAGTGAGGCACATAGTCCCATTTTACATATGCAGAAATTGAAGCCTAGGTAAGTAACTTGGTGGAAGTGGAATTTTCAGAAAGTTCCACTTCCACTCTAGCACAGTTTCTTGGCCGTGGTGCTAGTTCATGGAAATGACTGTTATATTCTTTATGGGCCAGCAATATTTTGGTAATTTTAAGCAGGACTATGCTGGGTATCATTGAGATGGAGAGCATTTTGACCCAGAAATGAAGGTTGAATTCCTTGCATTCAGTTAGCCTTTTTCTTTCCATTTTGATAATGTTTGTCAGAAAGGTAATAACTAACCAAAACAGAACTGTTAAATTTTCTAGACAAACAAATATGGTGCATCTAAGGAAAATGGTATTTCAAACAGTTACAGCATGGCGTTACTTGAATGACTAAAGTAAAGATACATACACACATATCTTGCATACACACCTAGAGATTTATTTTATTACGTGTTTTTAAGTTGTGTGCCTTTTGATTTTTACCCCTTTACTTTCTCTACTTTTTAGTAAAACAAATTCAGTGAACATGGGTTCTCAGACCCCAGAAAAATCTCCCCCCACACACAAATAAACCTTAATTTAATCTAGTTTTTCTTTAAGGGCTTTTTGTCACACTTAATTGTTGTGGCCAAGAAGGTGGAGTAATGAATCAAACAGATACCTACTTTATAAGAATAACAAATAGAATCTCACTGCTGTGTTATTCCATACATCTGACCCTTTCAGCCAAGGAAAAAAATCACTTCAGTAACCCTGCTTGCTACCTTTAACTCTTAAAATTTCCCCAAAAGGTAATCCCTGGGGCTCTGCTTTAGAAAAAGGAGGGATTACAGAAGCACTCTACCTACCACTTCACTTCAGCTTTTCTGTACTTTTCTGGCTGTGGGATGCATGTACCCTCAGAGTGTATCTGAACACCACATAAAACTCAAGAGAAGCTCTGTAACAACTCCTATTTACAGTTTCCCATTGGATGGCAAATATCTGAGTCATGCTTTAGTTTCCTGAAAATATTAATGATGTAAACCACTGCAGTAATAACAGTCGGGCTTAAATTAGTGTGTGGATTTAATATTTGTGAAGTGTTTGTTAATGTTTCTCTACCCTGTCTTTGCAGCTTTTTGGACTGCAAGATAAGGAGTGTTCACTTTTTCTTAAAGCAATGTGAATGCATTTAAGAAACTCTAAGTAAAATCACATGTGTTTGTGAGGTGTGTTTTTCTTTTTCTAGACAAAACACTGTTAGAGGATTGGGGTTAATATTTTAAGCTCTTTGAATTTGAGAATGAATGATGAACCTAATTGCCCCAGTGCCCTGCTTTAGATCTCAGGGTGATTACATGTAGGATATCCCAAGGTTTCTAAGCAGATCCTTCTAAATATTCAGTGCCTCCTTGTATGGTTGGGATTGGAATTCAAGCACGTTTCCTCTCTGACATTGATGCTCTTAATTGCTGTGTGCTTCTGTATCCTTGACAAGCATTTCTGTGCTTAAATAACCTTTTGCCTGTTGACTTCTATTTTAATTTTGGGGCTGAATTACCCCCAGGAAAGTTCCAAGTTCCTCTAAGAAAAATAATAAAATACACATTGAAGATTAATGGCCTTTAAATATACTTATATATCTGTAGGCATGAAAAACAAGGATAGATTATTAGCCAAGAAAAGTAAACTTGTTTTGAAATGAGATTTTGTTAAAGAATGGCAACAGTTTGTCTTGACAGATATCCTGGTGGTTAGTTCTCCATAATCCCTAGAAAATAAATCTTAATCAAATGAGAGTCAACCTATTGCTTAAACGTAGCACCTTGTAAAACGTGTAGATATATAAACCAGATCTGTGTCATAATTTAATGCTAAAAGCTATTGTTTTAAGTGAATATAAAGTTGACAGAAGTTCTTCAGATCAACACCAAAAAGTTCATAGTCACAGCGTTTTCATGTTGAAAGGAAACTTTTTCATTCAAACCAGAACTTCAGAAATCTAGGAAAGCTGTAACATGGCTGGAGTCACACATCTCCTAGTTAACAGCAACCTGAATCTTAAATCTTTTTGTCCTTTGTCATACCATAATATTTGTTTGGGCTTTTTGAGGTGTTCCTGAATGGTAAATCCTCACTAGCATTCAGGAGGGTATTGGGTTTATCTGGGGTTTTTTTTTAATGTTAAAAATATTATCTAAATGTAAAGAAAACTTCGAATAGTCCTATTCTGCCTCATTTTTAAAAAATTTTATTTGTTTATTTCCTTTTGGCTGCACTGGGTCATTGTTGCTGCATGTGGGCTTTCTCTAGTTGCGGCGAGCAGGGACTACTCTTCGTTGCGGTGCTCAGGCTTCTCATTGAGGTGGCTTCTGTTGTTGTGGAGCACGGGCTCTAGGCGCGCGGGTTTCAGTAGTTGTGGCACATGGGATCAGTAGTTGTGGCTCCCAGGCTCTAGAGCGTGGGCTCAGTAGTTGTGGTGCATGGGCTTTGTTGCTCCGCGGCATGTGGCATCTTCCCAGACCAGGGCTCGAACCCGTGTCCCCTGCATTGGCAGGCAGATTCTTAACCACTGCGCCACCAGTGAAGTCTCTATTCTGCCTCTTTAACACTATTTTTACCTTGTCATTATCTGTGTACATATATTTTTAGTCACCACAATTATATTAAAAATATTTTGAATTTAGCCCCTTTCCAAAATCATTTCTACCTATTATTTTCTATATTTAAATATTCCTCTGGGTAAAGGAAGAGGAAATTTCCTTTATGATTATCTTCAATATTCTGATTTGGTGAACCACATTTTATAACTATGCCTCAAGTGTTGAGCATTTAGGTTATTGATCCATATCATTGCAGTGACTAGCTTTGTGTGTAAGATTTGGGGGTATGTTTTGTTGAGTTATTTCTTTAAGATAGATTTTAAGGATGAGTAAAATACTTTGTCAGAAGACATGAACATCCTTATAACTCTTACACATTACTTTCCATGAGGAAATCAGTGTGGCTTTTAAGGCAATGAGTACATGAGCCAAATTTACCATAATTTTGGTGTTGTTGACTAATATAATTGTTCAAGATATACCAGTAAATGTACAGGGTATCTAACAAGGAAGACAGAACACTTTCCCAGTGTTTACTCATTGTAATTTACTCATGTGTCTTGTCTATCCTGATCTAACTTTTTGGATAATTTGTATTAAATTTTAAAAATTAGCTTCCCAATGTATTGTCCTTTCTTGAGGCTGTTCTCAGGTCTTCAGATCCTTTGGTGTTTTCTCCTTGGGGGTAAAAAGATCAAAAGAGAAATATAACAATACTGATAAATAGAATTTCAGCCTCAAAATATTGGCTTTGACATGTACTGGTAGCAGTTACAGGAAGGGGGATGTCAAAACACCCCAAAGTCAGTTTGAGTGTAAGGCGGAGACAGAGACCACAGCCATTCTGTGGTATTCCAACAACTCCCAGAGCCGAGGGATAACTGAGCTGTGGCTTTATTGCCAGTACCTCAGACACTCCATGTGATTGACATCTCATGGCTGCCCCTACCCCTTTTAGCCTAGTAAATATATAATTTCTTTTGAAATAGTGAAATTCCAACTCTTCCACATTTTTTTCCTACCTCCCTTTTTTCATTTTATATTATAAGCATATACAATTGACTCTTGAACAACATGGGATTTAATCCACGTATAATGTATAGTCAGCCCTCCCTATCCACAGTTCCTCCACATCTGCAGATTCAACCAACCACAGACTGTGTAGTACTTTAGTGTTTACTATTGAAACATATCCACGTATAAATGGATCCCTGCACTTCAAATCCAAAAGTTGTTTGAGGGTCAACTGTATTTGTATAGTCCAAAGTTACTACCTGATAGCATTAGGTAATTATTAGTTATTCATTGTCATTTTATTAATTGTTTCTATTTCTTTTATCACAGGGGTGAAATATATATAGAGAGAGAGTGAGAAAGTGAGAGAGAGTATGGTTTTCTGGAAACAAGCTTCCAGCATACACTGCGAAGTTAAGCAGATATTAACTACATTTAAATTTCCTCTTAGTTGTCTTCCTACTGAACTTATGTACCCTTGACCCTTAGGTTGAAAACTTGACTCTTGGTACTATATAATTGTTTTGCTGTGCTTCTGTTCCATGGAGTCATTAGGTCATTTCCCTGTCAGTAGGCACTTTACTACTTTTGGTCTGTTAAATATCTTAATTCCTAACCCTTCCCTCCAAAGCAAATTCTCCAAATTTTGCCAAAGCAAAATCTCGAAAGCTGATTCTCTTAATTATTTTCTTTTTTCCTCAATCATACGAGTGATTTTGGTTTTTTGGGTTTTTTTGGTTTTGGTTTTTTTAAGGCCAAAAAATGCATTTATTTGGGATTTGTGAGGACTGCAGCCCAGGAAACACAAATCCAAGAAACACTTAAATGTGTTCCATAAATGAGGTTTTTTTCAAGTTGGTCATCAGAAATTTTAGGTGTTTCATTAAAATGAAATGGTGCTGCTTTTCAGGCTGGTGCTGTTGGCTAAATGTTGATAATACATTTTCATTTTTCTTCTCATTAAGATTGAGTCTGTTTCTCAACCACTGGAAAACCATGGTGCCTCTGGTCATCCTTCAGAGTCATTGTCTACTAAATCATGTGGAGCATTGAGACCTGTCAATGGAGTTATTAATACGTAAGTTTTATCTCTTCTGCATACTTCTTATACTCAGCAGGCTTGTTAAAGATGGGTTTGAGGCTCTTAGTTATCCCTAGCCAGAAGTAACCCTGGTTTAAAGAAGCAGAAACCTTATCACTTCATAATATTGTGCATGCCTCCTACTGTAGCAAGTATATTTTAAGTAGCCTCCTAATGTATTTTCCTGTTACTTACTGCAGCCTAAAATCGACTCAGCATGGAGAAAAATTAAAGTCCTAAAGTTACTATGAATCGTTGTGATTGGTCCTGTCTTGGTAGAATTCCTCAGAAATATTTACATAAAATCCTCTGCAGTAGAACAGATTAGATCCCTGAAGGCTGTAAATCTGTATTTATAAAAGATCGAGGAATCCTTCTGCAAGTGGACAATGAGTACACATCCCTAATAGGCAAGTTTCATAGGAGAACTGATTCTCAACATATGTTAAAAATATTCTTACCAGTTGCAATTTTCTAGACTTTTAAGAATTCATGTTTTTGTTGTAGAAGAGAACTTAATCACTAGAACCTGAGTTCACTTATTGACTTTTGCATTTTTCAGACATGGTAGAGTAACATCCACCAAGAGCACCTTAAAAATAAGCACAGATACTGCATAGCCACTTAGATTAACAGACATCAGCATCAAGAGGTGACCTCTGTGTGCTCTAGAACACGTTTGTGCCTGTGAACATTTGCAAGTAGAGGTGGTTGAACAAGTATTAAAGGCTTTGTTTCCTTATGTCTTATGAGAAGTGAATATTCTTCCTTCCCCTTGTGTAGTCTTCAGCCTGTCTTGGCAGACCACATACCAGGTGACAACTCTGATGCTGAGGAACAATTGCATAAAAAGCAAAGACTGAATCTAGTTTCTTCATCAACTGATGGCACCTGTGTGGCAGCCCGAACACGTCCTGTGCTGAGCTGTAAGAAACGGAGGCTTGTTCGACCCAACAGCATCGTGCCTCTTTCCAAGAAGGTCAGTACCGGTGAGACTTGGTCACTGTTAAACAGTGAGCCAGATGCTCAGATAGAGGTGCTAGTTTCTTGCCAGCTTTGGTTCTTTTAACCAGTGTTTTCCAAACTTGGCTAACCACCAAGGCTTCCTGCAGAGCTTTAAAAAATACTAGGTTCCTGAGCCCTGTTTCCTAGAGATTCTGGTTTCGTTGCTCTGGAGTTGGGCCTGGGAATCTTGTTTTCAGAAAACAAAAAGCTCCTAGGTGACTCTTCAGCCAGGTTTGGAAACCATTGGCTTGAGATTTTAATAGAAATGGGAGAGAGGAAGTTGGAAGTTCTGCCGTCAACACTTTGAAGGAGAGCAGTGTGTCTTCTCACTTATACTGTTATCGCTGAAAATGGCAATGTGGAATGCTTTCCTTTTAAATAAGAATCTCCATTAAAATTTCTAAGTTGATGATACTAAACGAATGTTTGTCTTCACAGACAAAATGGAGATTATTTTATAACTATAGGAAACTTGATTGCTGACTCTTCAAATAGCAGGGTTGGATTTAGTTCAAAACCAACGAAATAGTACTCCAGTGAAAATAATACCATGCAGTGATTAAGAGCATTAACTTTGAAGAGGAGAGACTTGGGTTTGAATCATGGCACTGCCACTTAGTAGTTTGTGTTTGGGGCATGTTAACACCCCACCCCACCCCACCCCACCCCACACTGCCTCAGAGATCTCATAGGGTTGTTTCAGGATTAACTGAAATGTATATAATTTGCTTATTGGGGTATCTGGCTGCTAAGTTACTAGTACAAGATGACCCTTGCTGTTTACACTTTTTATTAATTCATTCACTCATTCAACAGATCTTTTTTTGAGTTCCTGCAATAAGCTAGATCTGTTCTATGCACTGAGAATACAACACTAAACAAAACAGACAAAAATTCTTACCCTCATGAAATAATCTAATGGGTAGAGACAGAAAATAAAGCAATAAAATGAAGTATATAGGGGCTTCCCTGGTGGCGCAGTGGTTGAGAGTCCGCCTGCTGATGCAGGGGACACGGGGTCGTGCCCCGGTCCGGGAAGATCCCACATGCCGCGGAGTGGCTGGGCCCGTGAGCCATGGCCTCTGAGCCTGCGCGTCCGGAGCCTGTGCTCCGCAACGGGAGAGGCCACAGCAGTGAGAGGCCCGCGTATCGCCAAAAAAAAAAAAAAAAAAAAAAAAATGAAGTGTGTGGTATGTTCTGTAGTGTTAAGTTCTGGGGAGAAAAATGCAGCAGAGGAAGGGCATAGGGAATGGTGGGGAACTCAGTTGGAATTCAGCCTTGATACATTTTTTTATTCCAAGTCTTTGGAGATGTGAAAGATAAGAAACTGGGAAGGAGTGACCAATGAAGCAGAAGGAAAACCAAGAGAGAGTGGTATGTGGAAGGCAAGTGAAGAAAATGTTTCAGAAAGGAGGGAATGATCATCTCTGTTAGATGCTGCAGATGGGTCAAGTTAGGTGAAGACTAAGAATTGACCATAGGATTTTGTGGGGCCTGGGTTGCTTGAGACCATTGTAAGCAGTTTTGTTAGAGGTAGAAGAGTGAAATTCTGATTGGATCAGGTTCAGGAGAGAATGGAACGGAAGGAATTGAGGGAACCATCATAGATAACACTTTCAAAGAGTATTTCTGTAAAGGAGAACAGAGAAATAACCTGTTTGACTGAAAGAGAATGTTTCTTAAGATAATGCTATTACAGTATATTTGCTGGTGAGAAAACTGAGGACAAGGGAGAGGAGATAATTGTTGGAAGCATTAATATTTGGACAGTAGCTTTTCACTGCTTGGCTTTTTTTGTTATAGTATGCATTTGGACTATATAATTTTGCCATGATCATTCATTTATGGCTGTGTTGGGTCTTCGTTGCTGTGCACAGGCTTTCTCTAGTTGCAGAGAGCAGGGGCTACTCTTTGTTGGGGTGCGCGGGCTTCTCATTGCGGTGGCTTCTATTGTTGTGGAGCATGGGCTCTAGGCGCGTAGGCTTCAGTAGTTGTGGCTCGTGGGCTCTAGAGCACAGGCTCACTAGTTGTGGCTCACAGGCTTAGTTGCTCTGCGGCATGTGGGATCTTCCCAGACCAGGGCTTGAACCCATGTTCCCTGCGTTGGCAGGTGGATTCTTAACCACTGTGCCACCAGGGAAGTCCCTTGCCATGATCTTTTTTTTTTAAAGGAAAGTATTATTAGTGAAAATTAACTATTAGGCTGTACCATTTTTCTCTTGTCTGTTCCTCAGATTGCCTGAATTACCAAAATACCAGAAAAGAATTTGGTGGGTTTCTCATATTGACATTTGAATCAAATTTTTATTAATAGTCATATAAATCTAAATTATTTTCTGAACAGCTTTGAAGAGTTGATATTGGGAAAGCAAAGAAAACAGTATATTACTGTTAAGTATAAGAAAGTAGATTTTGGCCATGCCCTTGATGCTTTTAACAAAAACCTACCAACAACATCGCCTCATGGGGAAATAGTGTCCTTTCTCTGTTTCAGCAGTTGCTAGCCATGGTGTCATGACATCTAAGGGTGTGATAAAATTTTTCTGAAGTATAGATTGGCTTCCTGGATTCTTTTCTTTATATCTGTGAAGTAGCAAGGCTTCTTTGTTGCAGTTGACAGTAGTTTCTTCTTGTTCATGCCCCAAAACTGATACACTTTTGAAGGTAGTACATATAAATGTTTACAACAAGGGGGAGACATACAAAGCATACTAAAGACCCTTTGGTTCCATTGCCAGTGTCTAAAACAATCATTCTGACATGCAGAAGTAAACTGCATGGAAAATAAGACAAATAAATAAGTTTAGTTTGGGAAAAAAACCATTTGCTGATGATAGCAGTAATGCTGGAGTTCTGCCAAAGTTGGAGACAAAGGCCATTCTCTCTGTCTTAGTTGCTCACTGTGTCTTCAGTGGATCCTTGCTCAGTGATATTTGCTGTTGAGCAAGTACCTTGCCCTCTACCATTTTGAGGTGATGGATTTGCCAAGCAAATTTATTTAGCAGTTTTGGGTCCCCACGGTGTTCCAGTACACCTGGGTTTCATTGGTGAACAAAAGTCCTTGCCCTCATGGAGCTTACTTTCTAGTGGCAGAGTACTCAGAAATCACCCAGTGCTTAGGACAATAGCCTCTAAACTTTTATGGGAGTGTTTTATATGTGCATTATAAAACACATACAAAATAAATTTTGAAAGGCTGAGATAAAGTAAATAGAAGTCCTAATATTTTATTTACAAACTGTCTTCAAGCCAAACGAATTTTTAAAAATACTTTAATATTCTGTGATTAACAGATAATGATGATAGAGCCTTACTTTCAGAGTGGACTTCCTCCATAACCACTGAATTGCTTTTTTGGGTTTTTTTGCTTGTTTCTTTGTTTTTTTATTAAACAAATGTGGCTTGGATTTTGCACTAAGATTTTTGGAATGTCTTTAAATTATGGTGGATTTCAGTTAATTTTTGTTCTTGGCAAATTCTCTATCAGATGTTGCAGTGTCTGTGAGCCAATAAAAGTAACACATTGCATTGCATTCTGATTACCACAACATATACTAAGATTTCAAAGTTAATTTTTTTTTTTTTTTTTTTTTTTTTTACCCTCAAAGTTAATTTTTTAAAATAGTGCTTTATTTTCATAATTAGAAGGTGAAATAATTACCATTTCAAATAGTTAGACAGAGTTGAATATTTCCTATTTTGGTGCTTTTCTCTTCCCTGAAATGTATTCAAAGCCTTGTTTTGTTTTTGAATTTTATTTATTTTTTCATACAGCAGATTCTTATTAGTCATCCATTTTATACATATCAGTGTATACATGTCAATCCGAATATCCCAATTCATCACACCACCACCACCACCACCACCCCCCCACTGCTTTCCCCCTTGGTGTCCATACGTTTGTTCTCTACATCTGTGTCTCAGTTTCTGCCCTGCAAACCAGTTCATCTGTACCATTTTTCTAGGTTCCACATATATGTGTTAATATACTATATTTGTTTTTCTCTTTCTAACTTCACTCTGTACGACAATCTCTAAATCCATCCACGTCTCTACAAATGACCCAATTTCATTCCTTTTTATGGCTGAGTAATATTCCATTGTATATATGTACCACATCTTCTTTATCCATTCATCTGTCGATGGGCATGTAGGTTGCTTCCATGACCTGGAGTTTGTGTATTTTACTTTTTTTTCCCTGTAATTGATTTCTAATCTCATAGCGTTGTGGTCAGAAAGGATGCTTGATATGATTTGAGTTTTCTTAAATTTAATGAGACTTTATTTGTGACCCAAGATGTGACCTCTCCTGGAGGATATTCCATGCGCACTTGAGAAGAAAGAGTAATCTGCTGTTTTTGGATGGAATGTCCTATAAATATCAATTAAATCTATCTGGTCTGTTGTGTCATTTAAAGCTTGTGTTAATTTTTCAATTCAGTTATTGTATTGTTCAGTTATTGTTTATTTGTTCTTTAATTCTTCTAAGTTTTTGTTAAACGTTTCTTGCATCTTCTGAATTCTTTTTCTGGAAGGTTGCCTATCTCCACTTCATTTAGTTGTTTTTCTGCGGGTTTTATCTTGTTCCTTCATCTGGTACGTAGCCCTCTGCCTTTTCATCTTGTCTGCCTTTCTGTGAAAGTGGTTTTTGTTCCACAGGCTGCAGGATTGTAGTTCTTCTTGCTTCTGCTGCATTGGGTTTTTAATGGGGATTCCTTCAGAGAGAATTAATGCCATTACAGTATTAAGGGAACACAGAATTCCTCTTTTATCCCAGTATTTTACCTCTTCATACATGTTATCTACATTCTTGATATTTTGGTCATGTGAATGAGATCTTTTTTGTTAGTGTTATTTTATGAGTTGGTTTCTGGGTATTTATTTTGTAATTGAACACTTTTCTGAACTCTTAACATTGTTTTGGTTGGTTGTTTTTAATTTTCTAGGTTGGCTTTCTGTCATCAGCAAGCAGTTTGACACCTCTTTATATACTTACTCCTTTTCCTTGTCTGGATTCACTTTCAGAACAGTGTTAAGAAATAATTGGTCGTAGTGAGACATCTCATTTCTGGTTTGAATGGCAATACTTTTAGAAGGTCACTACTAATTTTGATGTAGGACAACTGAAAATGAATTGGGACACTTAGAGTATCATTTGCCGTGCTCTGGAAACGTTTAAAGGAAGGATCAATTTGTTTAAAATTCGTTAGAACTCAAGGTAAAAGCATCTGAGATTAGCATCTGTTCTGTAGAAAATTTTCCATCAGTTACATATTTTCAAATTTACTCGTACAGAATTTTAATAAGCGTCTTTTTAAATCCCTGTATCAGGAGTTAATATCCATTTCTCAGTCTTCATTATATTTGTCTTTTCTTTCTTGATCAACCTTGTCAGCAGTTTTTCTATTTTATTGGTCATTTCAAAGATCAGTTCTTTGCTGTTAACTCCTCCTGTGGTCTTGTTTTTCCCCCCTCTCTGCCTTTATTCAAATGCTCGGTTAATTTATTTTCTGTTCTTTGTTACATAATAACAGAAGCATTTAACTTCTTGAATTTTCTTCTGAGTGTATTTTTGGATAGCATTCCATAGCCTTTGTTGTGTGAAGGAAGTAGGGTTTTTTTTTGCTATTTGTAAGTTGCTTTTGAGTTTTTAAGTTCTTTTCCCAAGAGTTAAGAATTGAGTTTTTAGATTCTAAACAGTTTTTCTTTTTAAGCCTTTGTTATTAATTACTGATTTTTATAGCATTTTGATCAAAGTGATGTTCTTATAGTTTCTGCTTATATTTGTGGTCTATTGTGTTGATTTAAAAAAAAAACTTTCATTGGTGTGTAGTACAGTTTTATATATTTATATCTTCTTTGTGAGACTGTGCCTCCTGTCTCCAGTAGTTGTTCTTGCCTTACAGTTCTACTTTTCTTGATATTAATATTTAGTGTATGTGATTTCTCATCCATTTAGTTTTAACATTTTGTTTTCTGTATGCTTTTTGAAACAGCATAAAAGATTCAGGGTTTGGGTTTTTTTTTTTAAATCTCCTAAAAGTCTTATTTTAATGGGGATTTTATTAAATAGAGAATAGTTTTTAATTTTATATTCAGTTTTGAAAGTAGACTTAAAGGCTTATTTTGGTTATAACATTTCATTGTTTGTTGACAGTCCTTTTTATATCTTCATTTGCCCGTTCATTGAGTTTTTAATTTGCATTTGTGGTTTTTCAGTGATTTGAGCAACAGTTTGTGTTTCAAGTTCTTAGATCATAACCTCTGTCCCTTAAAACTCTGTTCCACTGTCTTTTGGTTGGGGGAGGAGAGCAGTTGTTTATTCTGTTTTGTTTTGGCCAGTCTATGTTTCTTTCCTTTATATTGGTAAATGGTTCTACTCTGTGCTGTCCAGGATGGTAGCCACTATCCACACATACCTATTTAAAATTAGGATAAAAAGTTCAGTACCTCACTCATACCAGCCACATTTCAAGGGTTGAGTAGTCATATGGCTAGTGGCTACCATATTTAGTTGCACTAATACAGAACTTTTTTACCATTGCAAAACTGCACGGGACAGTGCTTCAGAGTATTTTATGTAGCACTGTCAAGTTTTCTTCAATAGTAGCTTTGGTTTTTGATTCCCTTAAAGTTTGTAGTTGCCTGTTTTTAAGTATACTAATTATCTGTGTGTTATTGTTTCCTGTCCTTTTTATCTAGCTGTTACTACCTGCTCCACAGCATTGTTGTGATCATTAAATTAGATACAGGAAGTGACGGGCACATTTTGAATACACATAATAACTATTCAGATGTGAGCTAGCTGTTAACTTTTCTCTCACTGTTTTTATCCCTTTGGTTCTCCCATAGTGCAAAGGAATAAAACAGCTAAGTTTGTTGTCCACATCCTGTTTTGATGTTCTATATCATCAGTTCTAACCTATAGTTCCTTTTGTGTAGTTTTTTTTGTTTGTTTGTTTGTTTGTTTTGCGGTAAGCGGGCCTCTCCCATTGCGGAGCACAGGCTCCGGACACGCAGGCTCAGCAGCCATGGCTCACGGGCCCAGCTGCTCCATAGCATGTGGGATCTTCCTGGACCGGGGCACGAACCCATGTCCCCTGCATCGGCAGGCGGACTCTCAACCACTGCGCCACCAGGGAAGCCCTTGTGTAGGTTTTAATTGTGCTACCTTGGGTTAATATTTTCTTTTTAGATTTTATATTTACTTTTTATGTCATCTTGTCCTTTCACTTTACTCTGTTACTTCATAGTAGAGGCTATGTTATCTCTAGGGATGCCAAAAGTTTTCATTAATTGTTTTATTGAACTTGTTTTATAGATAGTTTTCCAAAAATATGTTTTTTCTTAATTTCTCAGATTTGCTTTCTTTTCCTTTGTTCTACAGTGTTCTACTTTAGTTCCCATGCTGAGGGTTTTGTTTGTTTTTTCCTTTTGTCATTCTTAAAAACTAAGTTGATCTATCTACACTTTGTATTTATCACTAGGAAAAACTTAGTAGCTGACTGAATTAGTTTCCTGTCAAAGTTCTGGAGGCTAGAAGTCTGACATTGAAATCAAGTTTGTCAGCCCTTGCTGGCCTCGGAAGGCTCTAGGGAAGAATCCTTCCTTGCCACTTTCTGCAAGCAACCTTAGTAGTCCTTGGCTTGTAGTAGCATAATTCCTATTTCTGCCTCCATCTTCACACGATCACCTTCCCTGTGTGTCTGTGTTTTCACATGGTCTTACAAGGACACCAGTCATTGGATTCAAGGCTTACCCTAATCCAGTAGTACTTCATATTAAACTAATTGCATCTGCAAAGACCCTATTTACAACTACAGTCACATTCGGTGGTTCTGGGTAGGCATGAATTTTGAGGTAGGATCTGGGGAGGGGACACTATTCTCAGTACACTAGTTGTTGGTCCTTCTCTCTGCTGCTCATATGATGGTTGAACCCTTTTCTCACTTCTAAATCTAGAAGACAGATTGATAGGTGCTGTTCCCAATTCAGTTCCTGGGTTTCAGCAACTTTCAGAGTTAATACACCTTTTCTCTGAAATAGTTGGACTTTCTTTTACTCCCACTGCCAGTTTTCTGGGGCTCTTCTATACCATTGAATGTATTGTGTGAAGAACTTAAGTTCTCTGTATATAGAAAAAATTATAGGTATACCTGTCTCCTCCCCTGATTTTTTTAATTCTGTGAAGTATAAAGGATGATGTAACAAAAATCGATGTATGTACCAACCTAAATGTTAATATTCAACATTATTTTTACTTCATGTGTTTTTTTAATATTAAAAGAAAATTATAGATAACTAGTGCTCCTTTTATTTTCTTCCATCTCCTTTACGTGCTTTCTTCACCAGAGCTAACCACTATTATGAATTTGTGTATACTCCTAGTTCAGGTTCTGAGATCTTTACTACACATATATGTGTGCAAGAGCACAAAATGCAGTATTGTTTATTTAAAGTTTATATAAATGCTATTGTTGTATGTATTCTGCAACTTGGGTTTGGTTTTTTGGTGTGTGTTTTTGGGAGGTGTATGTGTGTTTTAATTTACTGTTGTGTTTTCAAGATCTCCATGTTGATGTACAAAATTTTAGTTCAGCATTTGTAAATAATCCACATTTCCTAAAAAGACAGTATTTGTGTGGGTGTGAGTGTATCCATATCCTGTTTGTTGACTTCAGGGTTCTAAATTTAACTCACATCTTGGGCTTATTGTGTTCATATCTTCTATATCCTTTGGTCTGCTTCCTATTTTTTTTTTTTTTTGGAATATGTTTGATATGTGCATTGTGTAAGTTTAAGTTACAGTTTGATTGCCATTGCAGCCTTAGGTAACACCTCTATCTTCACATACTTACCGTTTCTTTTTCGTGGTGAGAATAATTAAGATTTAGTCTCATAGCACATTTGTTGTTCATAATACAGTGGCATTGTCTATAACCACTGTACTCTGTATTAGATCTCGAGGACTTGTCTACTAGTAGTCAATTTATACCGTTAAACTACCTCTCTCATTTCCCCAACCTCACCCCCATTTCTTTTCTTTTTTTTTTTTTTTTTTTTTTTTTTTTAATTCATATATGTTCATATAGTTCCAGGGCGACTGCTTAGGTACATCGTAGTTAATGATTATTATTTCTTCTTCATCTTCATTCCTTTCATCATTATGTTGTTTCCCTTTTGATCTCTATTAATTTTACTTTAAATGGGTTTCTTTGGTAAGTACTTGCTAGATACATCCTTTTCCATCTCTTTGTTTTCAGTTTTTCTGTGTCAGTTTGTTTTGATGTGTTTTAAAGAGGTGATTTAAATCCATTTATATTAACTCTGATTACTATCATGTTTGGAATCAGTAATTTCTCTTAATTTTTTTTTAATCCTTGCCTTTTCTTTGCCTTGTTTTTATGCCTTTCTGCTGTCTGTTGGGTTAGTTGAAAGTTCTTCTCATCTCTGTCTGCTTTGGGAACAGTAGGATTTTAGAATGCCTCTTTATAAAACTCCAGCCTTGGGACTTCCTTGGTGACAAAGTGGTTAAGAATCTACCTGCCAGTGTAGGGGACATGGATTCGATCCCTGGTCCAGGAAGATCCCACATACTGCGGAACAGCTAAGCCCGTTCACCACAACTGCTGAGCCTGCTCTCGAGAGCCTGTGCACTACGACTACTGAAGCCCACACGCCCTAGAACCTGTGCACTGCAGCTACTGAGCCAATGCGCCTGGAGCCTGTGCTCTGCGACAAGAGGAGCCACCGCAATGAGAAGCCCACGTACCACACTGAAGAGTAGCCCCTGCTCTCTGCAACTAGAGAAAGCTCACGTGCAGCAATGAAGACCTAGCAAGCCATAAATAAATAAAATTGTAAACATAAGTTAAAAAGTAAAACTCCAGTCTTTCCTACCCGTTATCTATAATTTATTTTTATTATTTTAGTTACCTTGTTTTTAAATCCCTCCCAAATTAGCCATTTTTAGGTTTATGCTCATTTACATTTTCCAGTACTTTGCCATTCCTGTTCAGTGTTGCTTCTTGCGTCCCACTCACTGCTTGCTGAGTACATTTAGTAGCCTTCTAACAATGGTATAAGTTGTAAAGTCCTCATAAATTAAAAGCATACAGAATTACATTCACGTGTGAAGTGTGCATATATGTGTATTTGTGAACACACACACACTTATATATTGCCTTTGTTCTTGCATGATGACTTAGCTGCATGTAAATTTATATTTAGCACTTTGAAGATAATTTCATTGCCTTCCAGTATTTATTGTTGTTGGAAATTCTGATGTCAGTTTAAGTGTCATTTCTTTATAGATTATCTGTATCTTCTCTCTGGTAACTTAATTTTTACCCCAACCCCTTACTTCTGGTTTTGTTTTTATGTTTCACAATATCAAGGGACATAGTTAGATGTATGAATTAGTTTTTAGCCACTAGGTCTTGGTGTGCACCCTCATTCTGAGAGTTCTTGTTCGTCTTGAGTTTTGAAAATTTTCTAGTCATTATTTCTTCCAATTTTTCCTTTTTATTCTCTTTTTAAATATAGAATGTCTGTCGATTGTTGTTGATCTCATTCTCTCCTCCATATTGCTTCCTTTCTTTTTATACTTTGCAATTTCATATCTCTTCCTATGCTTTATTTCATGTAGTCTCTTCTCTGACTGTTCCTCCTCTTTATCAGTTTTTTCTCCAGCTGTGTTTAGATTATTGGTAAACCTGTCAATTGGGTTTTTTATTTCAATGTGTACTTTTTTTTTCAGAATTTGTTACTTTTAGAAACATCCTCTTTTTTTCATCCTGTTCCTATTTCATAACATATATTCCTGCCATTATCACTATGAAAAATTTTAATATACTTATTTTAAAGTTGTTTTCTAATTGTTCTATTTCTAGCTTGCCCAGGGCCACTTCTTCCCATTTTTGCATGTACTGACTGCCTCATAACAGTCTGTGTTCTTTTATGATTTACAGTACCTTTAATGGTGAGCTTATCTGGGTCCAGGGTGAGGGAGGCATGCTTTCTTTAGGAGTCTTGTGATCCCTGGACTGTGAAAGTGTCCTTAAAGCACAGTTTTCCATTAGCTTCTGAAGAGACTTCAGGAATCTGGGTGAATTTGGAATGGCAGATTCTTAGCTTAAGATCCCTGCACATAAACAGGTAGTATGAATTTGGACCTCTTACATGAACATGGATCAGGAGGGGGCTTTCACTTTCTCCCTGTTGGCTTTTTCCACAAAAGTCCTGGAGTAGGTGTTAAACTTCCTTGCCACTTCGCTGGGTGGTTGACCAAGACCAGCCTTGGCTTTGCATTCTTTTTCTGATTCTTGCATCTTGCAATTTCTTTTTTAAAATTAATTAATTAATGGCTGTGTTGGGTCTTTGTTGCTGCGCACGGGCTTTCTCTAGTTGCTGTGAGCGGGGGCTACTCTTCGTTGCGGTGTGCACGCTTTTCATTGTGGTGGCTTCTCTTGTTGTGGAGCACGGGCTCCAGCTGTGTAGGCTTCAGTAGTTGTGGTGCATGGGCTTAGTTGGTCCACGGCATTTGTGATCTTCCCGGACCAGGGCTCAAACCCATGTCTCCTGCATTGGCAGGCAGATTCCCAAACCCTGCACCACCAGGGAAGCCCACATCTTGCAGTTTCTTCCTCCTGATTCAGGCCTTTGGCAGAGTGATCATGTCTGTGGACTCCTCAGAATAGTGTTTTTTTTTTTTTTTAATTTTTGGCTGCATTGGGTCCTCATTGTTGCACGTGAGCTTTCTCTAGTTGCAGCGAGCAGGGGCTACTCTTTGTTGCAGTGTGTGGGCTTCTCATTGCGGCAGCTTCTTGTTGCGGAGCACGGGCTCTAGGTGCGCGGGCTTCAGTAATTGTGGCACACGGGCTCAGTAGTTGTGGCTCGCGGGCTCTAGGGCGCAGGCTCAGTAGTTGTGGCTCACGGGCTTAGTTGCTCCACAGCATGTGGGGTCTTCCTGGACCAGGGAACAAACCTGTGTCACCTGTGTTGGCAGGCGGATTCTTAACCACCAGGGAAATCCCACACTTTTTTAATGCGTAAAAGACATTGGATTATAGGGGAAACTAAGTATGTTGAAACAGTTGTTAAAATATAAACTTGTGGTATATTAATTGCTTTATTAATGAACTAAATAACAGGATTTAGCAGCAGGTATAGTAACTGTCATGATTTCAAAGTAGTGATGAGCTCTTAAATAATTTGCAGTATCTGCCACCAGTGTAATGTGATGCGTGAATCAATTTGGAGAGCACTTCATGCCATATATGCTCCACTCAGAGATTCATAAAAGACGTTAAAGACTTAGAAGCCTTTTGTTTAAAAGAAAATCTTTTGTTTCCCCAACTTATTTGACAAGGAAACCTTGGTAAAGTAATACTGATTAAGAATGCTCATGAATTACTATGATTCCAAGAGAAGCATTTCAGAACATCTGCTTCCTGCTCTGTAATCTCTTTGTAGGTGATGTTTGGACACTTGGCAATACTGAAATTTAAATTTTAAAATGAAAGCTTTAACCATCAATGTTTTCCATTTCTTAAAATCTCATTCTAAAATTATGAGTAGATGAAGAAGATGTTTTTAAGTATGCCAAAGTAAATATAAAATACAGAAACTTTATTTGCAACATTGATTTACTGATCCCATTTTGTTTTCAAACATAGTCTGAATAAGTTTATAGGGAAATAAACTAATAAAAGGTCAGTCAGCGACTTCCCTGGCGGTCCAGTGATTAAGACTCTGTGCTCCCAGTGCAGGGGGCATGGGTTCAATCCCTGGTCAGGGAATTAAGATCCTGCATGCTGCACGGTGCAGCCAAAAAAAAAAAATAATAATGAAATAAAACAAGTAAAAACAAAAACAAAGTCAGTCAAATGATTGTACATTTTCTTTCATTATCTTATGTATTTGCATTGATTTTTTAATTGCTGTGCACATACACTTGATTTTTATGTTGCATATACATACTTAATATCAGTGTACTTGGCATTTTAGATGCCACATAAGAAGTGATGCCATGGTTTGCTTAACCATTCCACAGTTCATTTTCTACTATTATATACCAAGTGAGCCATGAGTGTTTTGGCACAAATTTCAGAATCTCTACCTTTTTCATAATCATCTTAGACAAGTTCCTTAGGGGTCTACTTTCCAAGAAATACTTACCGAAGTCAAAGAATCTACTGTTGTTAACAGTTCTGCATATTGCAGGTTTAGGCTATTTTAAGGTTGAATCAGGTAGTACCATCTTCAGTATTGTCTGTGATTTTTGCCACTGGTAATGCTTTTGACTTTAACAGTGATTCCTACAGTTACCAGAGACTCCTCTGTTCAGATTACCCAGACTCCATAAATGATTTTTAAAGTTTGTTTGAATCAAGATACAGATAAAGTCTATACATTCCAGTAAGTCTTTTAAGTCTGATTTTATAGGCTTCCCCTTTATTTTTTCCCTTGCAATTTAAACAGGTTTATGGTGTGCTTGGATGTTGTTTTCTTTGTGTTTTCATTTAGCTTGGGTTTTGCAGTTTCTTAAGTCTGTGGATTAGTGTCTTTAATCATTTTTAGCACAAACTGAACCATTATTTCTTCAAACATTGCCCTTGCCATATTCTCTGTCTTCTCCTCTCCTTATGGACCTCTGATTACAAGTATGTTGGATTTGATCACCGGCCATGTACATTCTGTTCTGTATTTCCCTGTTATTTTTTTCCTCTGTTCCTCAATTAATCTATCTACCGGTTCTCTTATCCACACTTCTGGTGTGTCTAATAACGATGCCAAATTCGTTTTGAGTCAATGTTGGATATTTAAAAGATTTTCGCAGCTCTGATGCTCTCTTTCTCTGGAACAGATTCACCTTCCCCTGCTAGGCATATAGAATGGGAGCTGAAAACGTGACTGCAGTTAGGCACTGAGCTGAGTTGCAGCTAGGTTATAGTTTTTTTTGTTTGTATTGTTTATTGGAGTATAATTGCTTTACAATGATGTGTTAGTTTCTGCTTTATAACAAAGTGAATCAGCTATACATGTATCCCCATATCTCCTCCCTCTTGCATTTCCCTTTCACCCTCCCTATCCCACCCCTCTAGGTGGTCACAGAGCACCGAGCTGATCTCCCTGTGGTATGCGGCAGCTTCCCACTAGCTATCTGTTTTACGTTTGGTAGTGTATATATGTCCATGCCACTCTCTCACTTCGTCCCATCTTACCCTTCCCCTGGGTCACAGTTTTGATAAGGCTTTGTTTCTCTCTGGTCCATTCTTAGGGCATAGCCTTGTTTCTTACTCCCATTTCCAGATGAGAGCCTGATTCAATGACCAGTGCCCTTCCCCCTCATGTATCCTGGACTCTAATTGTAGTCTCCTCATCAAAGTGAACCTGCCAGAATCTCTCTACTTTCCAGAGGCTTTCTGCTTAGCTTCTTAGCCTCCTGCCCATCACAGCTTCAGAATTCTCCAAATGCCTTGGGAGCAGGAGTATCTGACATGTGTCATTCTTAGTTTCCTGTCCTTCCTTTTCACTGGGAATTTGGCTCTTCAGGTCTCTAAAGTTGTCCCTTCAGACCTACAAAAGCATCAGAATCTCTGCTCATTTCTCTGTCCCCAGAAGTGGCCCTCTACCAAGGCACCAAATTCTAAGCATCACTCAGAATCACCCATTGTCCACAGGAAGAAGCAGCTCCACACTTCATGGTCCTACACGCTCTCTGAAATCTTGACTCCTTGATAGTGTCACTGCTTTAGCATTTCTCTTGTATCTTAAAGTTGAGTTTGCTTTTTTTTTTTTAATCTGGACTTTCTAGTTCTCAATAAGAGTGTTGGTTTGCTATAAACTATCCATCATACCCCTTTTCCTTGCAATTTATTTGTTGAGAAAACTGGGTTATTCCAGTTATTTATCCAGTGGCTTACATTTTTCTGATTATATCCCTGTTGTATAACTTTCTCGCCTCTTGGCACATCTAACAATGTTTTTTTTGGATGTTGGGCGTTTAATTTTACGTGGTTGAAGTATAGGGATTGTATTTTCTTCCTTTAAAGAGGCTTTGTTTTGTTGGCAGGTAAGTTACTTGAGGTTCAGTTTTTCCTTTACTAGGGAGAGTGTAGAGTAGCCTACTTTAACTCCACTAGTAAATCAGGATCTTCTGGGGTCTTTTTTGAATGCTCTGTGCCACTTGGCTGGTCGCAATGGAGAAGTCTCCCTGCTTGTGTGAGCTCGGGGACTGTTCAGTTCACAGCTCCTTCGTTGTTCTTTGCCTGACCTGATGGAGTTTCACCCTGTACGTGGGCTTCTTAGTATTCAGCAAACACTCAAGGAAATCTCATGAAGATTTCTGGAGCTCTTTCTGTATGGCTTCGTCTTCTCAAGAATTCTGCCTCATAATTACCAGTCACCTGAGCCTCTGTACTTCAGTCTCTGGGAGTGTATTTCCTCAACTCAATGAAACCATCACGCTCTGCTTAGAATCCCTCACCTGCTGTGCAGTCTGCAGTGTGCCTCCAGGCAGAAAGCCAAGGCAGTCACAGGCTACCTCATTTGTTTCTGTCTTAAACTGTGTGTTGTCCGGTTTTCTAGTTTATGGCTAAAGGATAAATATGAGCATTCTATAAGAGAAAAATGCCCTTTTATACTACTGGTTTACCCTTAAGTACAGGTTGTGCAGAAAGAAGCATGATTCATGTTACTTTATCTACCAATTTTCAAACAATAAGTTGATTTCCTGCCATCTTCCAAGGGCAGTCAATAAAGTCTTTGTGGAGGGGGTGTGTGTATGATTATGAAGTCATCGACTTAAACATATTTGAGTTATTCAAGCCATTGAAATTCTTTTCTATGCTCAAATTGTCATTTTTGATTAGTGGAAGCCTCCTCAAGCTTGCTGTTCTTTTTTTTTTTTTTTTTCTTTTTCCTTTTTGCTGTTGAGTTCTTTTGACTGCAGTAGTCTTGAGACCTTTCTTCTCTCTCACCATTAATATTTAATGGGAGCCTGTGCGTTGAAGTTTACTAGGAGGGATAACCATAATCTGAGCCGCATGGTTCTCAATGATCTTTGACCCACCTGCCCACCCCCAAGAAACATTTGACAATGTAGTCATTTTTGGTTGTCACAAAAGGTGGGGAGGAAGGTGTTACTTGCACCATGAGTAGAAAGGTCCGGGAAGCTGCTACTTACTTATAGTGTACAGGACATCTCCTCCCAACAAAAAAATGATCCAGCTCAAAGTGTCAGTGGTGCTGTTGTTGAGGAACCTTGACATATACTAATTTAGCTAGCATTTGTGTAGTGTTTTAACAGTTTGAGAAATCATATTACATTTCCCACAATCCCATGAAATTGGCATTATTGATCCTTTAATAACAGATGAGTAAATTTGAGGAGGTCATACTAACAAGAAACAAGAATTTGATATCGATGGTCTTTATGGTTGATGTCTTTTTTTTTTCTCCCCCCATTATAAGTGAAGACAGTGTACTTTGTATGACTACAAAAATAACAGAGTTGAGACCAGACACTGTTCCAAGTGATATTTATTCTCAAAACAGCCTTAGCAGATAAGCAGCTGTTATTATGGATGAAGCCATTACTTGTCTAAAGTTATACAGCTAGTAAGCAGCAGAGTTAGGGCTCAAACCCAGACAGCCTGGCCCTATTGCCCACACTTTTTTTTTTTTTTTTTTTTTTTGCGTGACGCGGGCCTCTTACTGTTGTGGCCTCTCCTGTTGCGGAGCACAGGCTCCGGACGCGCAGGCTCAGTGACCATGGCTCACGGGCTCAGCTGCTCCGCGGCATGTGGGATCCTCCCGGACTAGGGCACGAACCCGCGTCCCCTGCATCGGCAGGCGGACTCTCAACCACTGCGCCACCAGGGAAGCCCTGCCCATACTTTTAACTACTGTATATTGCCACATAATTTTTCTTTTACAGTTTAAACATGTTTGTTTTATCTTTAAATCTTTAATACCTTTGGAATTTATTTTGATGTGAAGTAGGAATCCAACTTCTTCCCACCCCCTAGACCTTGATTTCCCTGATTCATTTATTGGAAAAGTCATCTCCCCCTGACGCTTTTTTTTAGTTAATTCATTTAGAAATATTGCCTGTGTTAAACATTAAATTGTCATGTTATATATATTGGTCTATTTTTTCTTTTTAATTAATTTTTCTGTTCCTTAACCAGTAGCATGTTTTTTTAAATTACTGTAACTTTTAAAATGTGGTAGGGCATATCACTCCTGTCTACCTTTGCTTATCAGAAAATTTCTGGGAACTTTTCCCCTTGGCATTTATTCTTCCAGTTTGTAGTTTATTTAAGTTACATTTGCCTCTTCTCTCTTCTGTACCAAAAACCTACTGAGTTTAAGATTATGGATTAATTTGTAGAATATTAATAATTAATAGCTTTAAGCTTTGTGCTTAAAATTTCTAGTTAAACTTATTCCAGTATTTTTTTTTATTGTTGTTATAGTCAAGAATAGATAGACTCTTTGGTCACTTGTATGTTTCTAAATAAAAGTTATTTTTAGGAAGATGACACGAGAAAAACACCTGAGGTGAGGGAATGACTATGGAGCTAATAGAAGAGCCAAGTGCAGGGGCCTGTGATCAGGAAGTTTGCCTATCATTTTGGGGAAGGAACAAGGAAGTCAGAGGAACTGGTAGCGTGAGCTAGGAGAGAAGCAGGAAATGAAGTCGGAGAGGGGATAGAAGTGACAGATGGTTTAGGGCTTTGTGTGTACCAGTGCAAGAACTTTGGCTTTTATTCCTCATGAGATGAGCCATTGGAAGGTTTTGAGCAGAGGACTGGCATGGTCTGACTGAGGTTGTAAAACAAGATTACATCAACTACTGTGTCAAATAACTGGAAGGAGGGACAAGCAGGAAGA
Source organism: Neophocaena asiaeorientalis asiaeorientalis (assembly GCF_003031525.2). Lineage (NCBI taxonomy): Eukaryota > Metazoa > Chordata > Mammalia > Artiodactyla > Phocoenidae > Neophocaena > Neophocaena asiaeorientalis. Next base: position 16,049,682 of record NW_020174923.1, read on the forward strand.
CCAGTTTGGAGGCTATTTAAGAAACCCATATGAGAAAAGATAGTGACTGCAGTTGAGGTGGTATGAAGTGGTCAGATCCTGGATACATTTAGAAGGCAGAGATGATAGGATTTCATGATTGGTTTTGGGGTATGATAAAGGAGTTTAGGATGAGTCCAAGGGTTTACGATTGAGCAACTGGAAGTTGGGAAGAGTTAGGAGCTTAGTGTTAACTCACTAACTCTGAATGCCTGTTAAGACATCTAAGTGGAGATGTTGAATGGGCAGTGTGAAATTGTATTAATTGATGTCCTAATATCAAATACTTTTGATATCCAGGAATAAATCCCACATGCTCATGGTAGGTTGTTTTTATTTTTTTGTGGTTTTAAAAATAAACAAATAAATAAATAAATACATGTGTATAATTTGGCATCTTAATTCTGTGTGTGTATATTTAAAGTTGCCTGAACTGTCCTTCAAAAAAATTCCCCAAATTTATCTCTTAATAAATTAAGATATTTTTATATACTTCTAGGTTCTATTAACACTTCACAGTTTTTCATTCAAAAGTAAGATTGGTGTGTAAGTATGTGTGCACATACTTTTTATCAGGTTTTAAATCAATTCTATTTTTCTAAGAGGACTAAAGAAATCTAATTCTGATGAAAACTCATTTTAAAAAAAATTTATTTATTTATGGCTGTGTTGGGTCTTGGTTTCTGTGCGAGGGCTTTCTCTAGTTGGGGCAAGTGGGGGCCACTCTTCATCGCGGTGCGTGGGCCTCTCACTGTCGCGGCCTCTCGTGTGGAGCACAAGCTCCAGACGCACAGGCTCAGTAGTTGTGGCTCACAGGCCTAGTTGCTCCGCGGCATGTGGGATCTTCCCAGACCAGGGCTCGAACCTGTGTCCCTTGCATTGGCAGGCAGATTCTCAACCACTGTGCCACCAGGGAAGCCCTACAAATCTAATTTCTTTATGCTAGCACCAGCCATTTTAATTGAATAGAAATTATCTGTTCTTCAGTGTTTTTAAAGACGTCACTGAGGACACAAGACTAGTCTGAGCCCCTACCTTTATTTAAGGCATGTGTATTGTATTCTCCAGTTAGATGGAATATAAAAATTGTAACATTTAAGCATTATAGAAATGCATAATGTGGAAAATGAAAGCTCTCCTTAATCTCCTCCCCACCATCATAACCACGTCAGTGGTTTCTTGCACATTCCTCTGTCCTCCTTCTCTCTGCATCTCTCTACATGTTAGTGTTTTATTTGGATAACATTATTATGTCAAGACTATTTTTATTTTAACTTGGCTGTGTGTATGTGTCTACACTATTGTATCCAGTTTATCAATTAACTAGTACTTTTTTGAGGAGTTCTTATATGTTTGCATTTTTTCCTTTTTTCTCTTTATTAGGCCAGTCTTACAGTTTATCTAATTAATTGCTCTGTTCCTATCTAACCCATTCTTGAGGTGGGTTTGGGAAGAGGCGGGAAAAAAACTCCCAAAGAGCAGTTCTTAAATTTGCTGTTTCTAGCATGTATTTTTTCTTTTGGTAATTTCAGTTTTTATTTTAATCTTTCTCCTAGTTTGTTCCTCTTGGCATATCGTTTTTACTCTACATCCAGTCTATAAAATGGAATGCTGTGCGTTGCCCACTTGGAGAGCTAATTGATGTCATGGGTTAATTTATGAGGAGAAAATATACCTCCCTTTTAAGATTTCTTATTCTGATTTTTATATTTTTTATAATCTTGTCAGTGTTTAAATTTATGGTGCCATTTTTGGATTCTGATTACCTAAATCCTCCCATTCATCTCCTGTGCAGTCTGTGGTTTTTGTTCCTGCCAACGTAGGCCCCTCTCTCTCTCTGCCTCAAAATGTTACCTCCCCCAGAAAGCCAGCCCTGGTTAAATAGGTTGCAAGAGGTATTTTTTCCCAAAACAGTACCAGTTAATGTCTACAGAAGTGTGTGTTTAGTTGGTATAATTTCCTTTCAAAGGCATGTACAATTGCAGCTTATTAGAATACTTTTACTTTAGCGTATTCTTAAGTTGCCCAGTCTAACCTTCACAGGGCCTTCTTTGAATGCCACCCATCTATGTCGCCGCAAGAAGGAGGCAGTTGGGGAATGTTGATAAAGACCGCATTGTTCTCATATTTATCTTTCTTCTGTGCGTGTCTGTGAAGGCAAACAGCTTTCAAGAGTTGGGTGTGGTGAAACTAAATGCACCTCTCTGCAGTTGTTACAGAGTTTTGATGCTACCCTTTTGTCTTTATTATGATACTACCCTTGCTCCTAGCATTCCTTGTCATAGTGTCATTCCACAGACAAGTCCCTTCTTCTAGGACTGCTTGCTACCCAGATGACTTTTTTGTGGTCATGATTTGGCAAATGCCAGACATGTTCATCCTAACACAAGAACCTAGGGATCCTGCATTCAGCATGACCTGAAGTTTTCTCCTCAAAGCACAAAATCATAAAAATCCCATTTTGTTTTTAACAGAATTAAATATTTTGAAGACTTAAGATTATTTTTGATTGTGATTTTTTTTCTGCGGTACGCGGGCCTCTCACTGTTGTGGCCTCTCCCGTTGTGGAGCACAGGCTCCGGACGCGCAGGCTCAGCGGCCATGGCTCACGGGCCCAGCCGCTCCGCGGCATGTGGGATCCTCCCGGACCGGGGCATGAACCCGTGTCACCTGCATTGGCAGGCGGACTCTCAACCACTGCGCCACCAGTGAAGCCCAACTGTGATTATTTTTGACTGTGGACTTAGCTGGAGAGGTATTTCTTATCCTGCTAACATGTATACAAAGGAAGTTTAATGAAAATGATTTCTATCCCATTGGAGTTAGTCTAACACAAAGACTGTGTGTATGAACACTCACCACCCCAAATTCATTTTCATTACTTAAGTATGAGCTTTATAACAGTAGATTTTTAGGCTAGGTTAAAGAGTAGCTAATGAGTTCTGTGTAGTCCACGGAAATTTTCCGTGTCGTTTCAGGCCACCTGGAAGTCTTTTTATAGCAGGAGATTTGAAAAGAACAGGAGAGGTATGGTTGGTTATTCATTAGTATGGCTCTTAGGTGGATGAAGTTGCTGAAGAGGGCAAAGTCATGTTCCAGCCAGAAATCTGGAGCCAGCTATTCACCTTAGTAGATGGTAGAAAACCATCAAGGTGGTAGAAACATACAGGTTTTGTAAAGTGTTCTTGGTAAGCACCTAAGGGCTTCACATAACTTGATGTCTTCATTGGAGAAGAAGCAGGTTTACTTAATTACTTTGAAGGTTAATGTGTTGGAGAAATGGAAATCTTTTAACAAACTGGTCACACTTTTTGTTTGGTGTCATATATGTATCTAGAGAGGGCCTTTTTTTTTTTTTTTTTTTAGCTTGCAGGTCACTTTTATTTCTTATTTTATTGAGGTATAATGGACATATAAGATTATATAGTTTCAGGTGTACATCATAATGATTTTTTGTTTCCGGCCGCACTGCACGGCATGCAGGATCTTAGTTCCCCGACCAGGGATCGGACCCGTGCCCCCCTTCATTGGAAGTGCGGAGTCTTAACCACTGGACTGCCAAGGAAGTCCCTAGAGAGGGCCTTTTGAATCTTTGGGATACTGAATGGGGAGCTGGGTTTTTATCAGACACTGAATTGTCAGTTTTGTCTGACTTTTCACAGGTTCACCGGAACAGCACAGTGCGCTCTGGCTGTGATGTGAACCCCTCCTGTGCATTGTGCGGCTCAGGCAGTGCCAGCACCACGCCTCCAGAAATCCACTATGAAGCCCCTCTGTTGGAACGCCTTTCCCAGTTGGATTCTTGTGTTCACCCGGTTCTAGCATTTCCAGATGGTAAGAAAGTCTACATAATATAAAGTCTAATATGTGAGACTTGAAGGGTTCAAAGTGAAAGAAAGTCGGCCAAGATTCTGGTACAACCCCCAGGTACTGTCAAGGTATTGCTGTCAACAAAGTCTTCTCTTAGAATTTTGCAAATAGATCTCCCAGACCGGAATGTGCCACTAAAACATTGCAGCTTGCGAAGAGAGAAATTCCCCTAACACTTCAAATGGTGAGGCTAGGACAGTTGCCTCCAGCCACAACGCTTGGAGCCTGGTCTGTTATACAGAGTCTGTCTTAAAAAATGTATTATCTATGTGTGCCATGATGTAAAACAGCATGGGCAGCGCTGCTAAGTTGATCTACCTGATAAGCCTCCATGTCTGCCAATTTTCCTTTTCCACCTCCCTTTTCATAATTGCTTTTCTCCCACTACATGAAAGTCATTCCTCTTACCCATATTGAGTCTTGCTGTGGGTCTTGCCCCCCAGAGTATAAAAACCTTGGGCAGTAGGGACACCAAACGAACCATTTCAGAGTTCATGGCTCCTGAAGAAGAATCCTGTGGGAATTAAGTAAAAGAAAGTTTTGAATAAAAAATAATGAAGACGGAGGTACATTATTTTTTTGTATATAACTTAAGGCAAGATTCTCTGCCTTTTCTGTCACCTTAGAATAAATATTTAGAGAATTAATAACTTACACCTGAAACTAACATATTGCACGTCAACTGTACAGTATTTAAGTTTTAAAAAGAGAAAGAATTAACAACTGAAATTAGATTTTACTGTGACTGTAGTCTGATTGAATAAGTAGGTGTAAAAGATTTTTTTTAGTTAAAGTAAATATTATATATGTACATGCTGAGGTGTTGGTATAAATAAATATCTTTAATGCATGTAGTATTCTAGAAAATACAGCCTTTACAACTGTCTGAGTTTATGATTTTATTAAAAACTATATTTCGGAATTCCCTGGCGGTCCAGTGGTTAGGACTCCATGCTTTCACTGCTCAGGGCCCGGGTTCAATTCGTGGTCGGGGAACTGAGATCCCACAAGCCTCGCGGTGTGGCCAAAAAAATTTTTTAATTTAAAAAATAAAAAATTACATTTCAAATGGTGGGGGTACATGAGCAAAAATGTTGAAAACTGTTCTATAGACTACAGGAAGCCAGTGTTTTCATAATCTGGATTTGTTTCACTGATTTGCAAATAATCTCATGATCTGGCCCCTCTTGAATCACTGTGTTATTGTATCTGTGTGTTATGGCTTATATGATGGCTGTTTATGACCTTATTTTCCATTAGTTAAATTTTAAGTTCTCTCGGGATAAGGGACCATGTTTTTCTTCCTGCTCTATCCTTCATAGCACCTTACAGATAGTCTGTACAAGTTTTTGAAAGGAGGATAACTAAAATAGGAGTCTGGGGAATGTGGATTATATGGGATGTAAGATTTACTTATTGGCATGAGAAGAAAACCCAAGTTTTTTCTAGCATCAGTAGTATATTATCTTTTTCATAAAAGGGCAGATACTAAATAATTTAGGCTTTATGGATCATACTGGCTAGGTTTAGTCTATGTTGTAACTAGGCAACTCTGCCCATATAGCACAAAAGCAGTCGTAGACCATGTATAAGCAAGTGGGTGTGGCTGTTTCAATAAAACTTTATTTATAAAAACAGTCATTACTGATAAACTATCCTGGAGAATCCCATCTTCTAATTGATCAAACATTAGATGACTGTAATCCCCTCATTCCTTATCTGTTCTTCAAATGACTGGATTCTTTCTTGGTCACCTAAATCTGTTGAGCTACTCCAAGCCTTACTATCATGACTCCCTTCAACTGTAAGAAAGGCATGGTATAATATTCTTGCTGCCACATGACTTCTAGTAAGAGTGGAAATATTTAGAGAACTTGAAACATATGGATAGCAAGCTAGGCAGGGGTTTAGGTCAGGAGTGGTGGAGCAGTAAATAAACTTTAGAACATGATGAGTAGAAAACACTACAACATCCTCCTCTGTACTTCAGATTCCAGAGTCATTGACATTTACCCTTTCTTGCCATTTGGATTATAACTTATATAACTTAAGATAATATTTATATAGTGTTTTATAGTTTACAAGCACTTTTCTTATACTTGTTTCATTTGCTTCTCTCAGTAATCTTATAAAGTTACTTCAGTTTTACAGATCAAGAAATAGGCTTAGAGAGGTTGTGGTTTATCTCAGGCTACATAGCTAATGTAGAAGGCTCCAGAATTCAAACCGAGGTCATCTGATACCTGTCCTTCTTTTCACTATAGTTCATGTTTCTCCCCAGCCAGGATATTAAGAGAAGTCAGGTTTCTACCTGTTTCCAGACTCTAGCTACAGACAGAGACACCAGGATGATTTGGGAACATTTCTTGAGTTACTCTCTCAGGATTACAATATTGAATTGTATGGTCTCATATTTGAATAAAGAAGGCTGAAGCCTATAGTTATATCTGATTCTGATAAGGTCTCTTCCATACTCATTGAATATCAGTTGATAAATATGCTGATCATTCCTTTGTCAGCAGTATTACCATGTATAGTTGTGAATTCTGTCTCCCATCCCCCGATCAGATATGCCTGAAACACCTGCCTGGCGTCTCCTGTTCCATCATTCAGCATCTCTACTAGGAGGTACCCATTCCCTATTAACACTTTCTCTTCTTCTGACTGCATCGTATCTATAAATCTGACTGCTGCCCTTACACTTCCCCACTCCATTCCATTCCAAGCAACTATAGGTAGCAAATGAGGGGGAAAGGAAGGAGACCCCTTTCTGTGGTCTCTGTGGTCTTCATTTTCCTGCCTGCCGTTTCTCTGTGTCTGTCTTGTCTCCCCCACCACTTTTTCCCCCTCCTGCCTTTCCCCCTTCTCTCCCCTCTCTCTGACACACACACGTGTACACACACACACACCCCTCCTAACCATGACATTGGGGTTTGGACAAGTGAGTTGGTCATTAAACTCTTACTTATGAGACTGTACAGGGGAATAGTATATATACCAAGTAGAATGGTTAACATATCTGCCTATGGATAAATTAGGACTTTCTGTGGGTTGATTCGGGGGCCTAATTAGTGTATCTAATATTGTGACTATCGGGATAATTTTGACTTGATCCAACCAACTGCCACATTCAGAATGCTATCTATTTGTAAACTGGAAGATTCCCAGGGCCACAAAGACGTGAATAGCGCCTCCTAAAGTATTGAGATGCCCCAAATATCTCTGTGTAGAATAGTGAGTAATGGTGAAGACTAGCAGCCAGCACCCCTGTGTGAGTCAGACGTGCTCCACACCTGACTTCTGCGCCACCCCTTTGCAGCCTCTTCTCTAGACTGTATTTAAAAGACGGCGGGACTTCCAGCTTTTCATTTTCGTGTAGAGTTTTACTAATGTTTCCTAACCAGTTTGTGTACTTTGTGAGGATGGGAACCAACTGCAGCTCTTAATCTTAGAGTTCTATCTTCCATCTTGCCACACCTCAGCCACTACCATTAATTTGAGGAACTACTGCCTGACTGGAAGGTGGAGACATTAGGGTGTGATAACCCTTTAGTACTCCAGAAAGAGGAGCTTGTTTCCTTATTACCTCACTTAATCAAGCCAGTTAATCCTTAGCTTGAAATGCAGAGGATGTCTGTAACCTTGGGGAAAAGAATGTTTAGATTTAGGTTTGTGCTTAGTAAGAGCACCACCTGCTGGCTGTGAAGATCAGTGCTCTTGAGAGAGCTTGCCAAGACAATTAGCTGTATACAGGAGGCCGCTGCACCTTACCAGCAGGGGGAGGAAGTGAGCATTACAAAACACCACCAGAAAGTGTTCTTGAGAAAATGGTGGAAAGTAATGAGTAAAACAGGTTAATCTTGGAGTGTCAGACCCTGGTGGGCCTGGAGTTAAAGTCTTTTCATTTTGTTTGAGGAAATAGTAACCTAAGATGATGTTTCCTGTCATTGATCTGTACCTTCTTGTTTGATAATATACTTTAATAGCCATTACCTATGCAGGTATGCAGTGTGTGGAGTCCTCCAGCTGAATGGGTCTCTACTGTGTTCTCTTGCATTTTTACAACTCTTTGCTTACTTTCAGGTCCTCTATATCCAATCTGTTTCAGAGTTGTAGCTCTGTAGATCCCAGGTGTTATTACTCAGAACAGGAACTCAGACCAGCAATTCCTAAGAGATCATTTTTGTTCACTGACTGGGGGGTTTAACTTGAGTTTCTCTTTACTCATATAAAAGCAGTTAAAACACAGCAAACTTCTAGCAGCCTGAGTCCCTTGAACAGTTTTGTTATTATCCCTAACTGCTTACTCAATGGGCTTATAGGGGAAATTGCTCTTGGTTCTGCTTAGTACCTCAGTTCCAGAGCACAAGGCAGTAGTGGTCTACACTGTGCCAGCTTCCGCTTCAGAGCATTTAAGTGAGGGCAGTGGAGTTTTAGTTGAAGACTCATTGATTTAACATGTTAGAGTTGAGAGATCAGTAGTCATCTGGTCTAGCAATAACATATAAATGTATTTTCTCTCGTGCTTAACTCGAATTGATTGATGTTGTCTGTATGGATTTAATTAACTAGTTAATTATTTGAGATGGGTCTAAGGTCTTGGGGTACAACAGAAAGAATGTTGCGAGTAGCCTGTGCCTGCAGCAGACAGAAGAGGAGAGAGCTAGAGCATGTGTGCTAGGATGTTATCAGCTCTGATCAAGTCTTGCTGCCTCATTTTACAGATGAAGAAGCTAAAGCCCAGCTAAGTGATTTGTTCTTGTTTTCTCCTACTCAGTGATGGGACGAGGACCCGTGTTTAGGACTACTTATTTCCACCATAACCATATCCTATTTCCTTTTCTCCCTGGCTTAATTTTCAGGTTTGGGAGCACAGTGACTGTGGAAAATAAAAGGAAAAGACAGTGAAACTACTATGCTTTTGTAGTCCCATTAAACAGCCTTTGCAGGCTTCTTTGGCAGTCCAGTAGTTAAGACTCCATACTCCCAATGCAGGGGGATCGATCCCTGCTCAGGGAAGATTCTGCATGCTGCGTGGCATGGCCAAAAAAACCAAAAAAAACCCAGCCTTTGCCAAGGGGGAATAACTCTCCTGCTGACCAGGGGGAATCCTGGGATGTAGAGGAGGTGCTCTTCCACTTCTTGAGCCTTCTTTATACCTTCAAGCTCAGCCCAGCTTTCAGAATTCCGCTAGACGATGCTTTATTTCCTATATACTTTTCCCCAACCACTCTGAGTTAGAGCAAGGAATTTTTACCATTAATACCTCTAAACTTAATTCTTAGTTGGGAGATCTTTTTTTTTTTTTTTAACATTTGACCTTTGGGGGGTGGGATAATCAAACCATTTTATTGAGGGCCTTGGGTGGGATCTAAGGGCTGGGAGTACAATGAGCTCTGATATCGTTGGCCTGGCTGAAAGCTGATATAGTTATGTTAAGGTTTGGGATAGGTGAATTTGTTTTTAAGTGTAGAAAAGAAAGAATGATTATGGGAAAAAATTTCAGGAGATAGCACTGTTCCCAGAGATTTATCTTGTTCTTTGAAGTGTCATGAAATACATGGTCTATGCTATAGGAAGGAGTTTCTTTTTTACACTGCAGAACTCTTTTGAAAAATATCCTGTACTCTCCAGTTCCTTAGGAATAATTTGAGAAATATCAGATTTCACGCCAGGATTAAACTGCTCCATTCTCTGGGCCAAAGAATAATTTCATGGTGTAGTGGCTAAGAGTATAGGTTTTAGGATTTTACAGACCTGAGTTTGAATGTTGCTTGTTACTTACTAAACTGTGTAACCTTGACAGTTAATTCACCTTTCTGGATCTGTTTTTTAGCTTTAAAGGGAGCATAGTAATGTTTACATCATGGAATTGTTACGAAGATTAAGTAATACACAGTGCCAGCCACAGTATAATGGGTTTAGTAAATGTTAATTTATTCCCCTCTTCTTTGCCCCCCATTCCTAGCTCAGATTAAGCACATCAGATCCCTGGGCACCAAAACCCCAATAATGTTTAGAAAATACACTAAATAAAACCTCTGACAATTCTGAAAAAAAGAAGGCATGCCATTGGTGAATAGAGTTTGGAGTGATTTTTTGAAAGATGGAAAACAAACAGGATAACTGTGAAGAAATAAAACTAGAAAAAAGGGGAGCCCAAAGCACATGCTTTTGAGTAAACTCCTATGGGGTAGGAGCTGGTAGGGGAAGGTTCTTTGCCCACAATGAAAAAGGACACAGAACTAAGGATGGGACCTGGGCATTTGCCTGGGTGATAAGTTTGGACTTGTTTTGGAATATAGCTAGGTTGGATTTTTCCCCTTTTCCATAAAGTGGTGGTGTTTCATTCTTTGCTACAGCAGCGGGTATGAACTCAGGGGCTGGGACCTTTTTTTTTTTTTTTAATTTGTTTTATTTATGTTAGTTTTGGCTGCATTGGGTCTTCGTTGCTGTGCCTGGGCTTCCTCTAGTTGCAGCGAGCAGGGGCTGCTCTTTGTTGTGATGCAAGTGTTTCTAATTGTGGTGGCTTCTCTTGTTGCAGAGCACGGGCTCTAGACACGTGGGCTTCAGTAGTTGTGGCATGTGGGCTCAGTAGTTGTGGCGCACAGGCTTAGTTGCTCCATGGCATGTGAGATCTTCCCAGACCAGGGCTCGAATCCACGTCGCTTGCATTGGCAGGCGGATTCTTAACCACTGTGCCACCAGGGAAGTCCCAGGGGCTTGGACTTTGACTGTGTCCCAGGTAGTTAATGATTCCCAGGAGGCATTGGGAGCTAAAGAGAGATGTTCTGGTCTTCAGATTAAAAAGGACCATGGAAAGTTTTTCAGAACCCTGAAAAAAGACCCACACCTGTATCCATGGTGGTGAAGTTTCAGAATGAGACTATAAAAAGGAAAAATATAAGTTTCAGATTGCCACTAGAGGTTCTACCCAGAATAATAGGACAAGAAATAGAAATAAAAGGCATACAAATTAGAAAGTAAAACAGCTTTTTGTAAGTGACATACTTGTGTATGTAGAAAATTCTAAGGACAACACAACAACAAACAAAAACTTCGTAATGGATTTAGCAAGATCACAGGATACAGGTCACTATATTAAAAATTACTGTATTTCTACATACTAGCAGTAAACAATTATAAATTGAAATTTTTTAAAGTGCTATCATGTATAATGTCATCAAAAATATCAAATTAACAAAATATGTATAAGAACTGTACACACACACACACACAAAAAAAGAACTGTACAGTGGGGACTTCCTTGGCGGCCTAGTGGTTAAGACTCCACACTCCAATGCAGGGGCTCAGGTTTGATCCTTGGTCAGGGAACTGGATCTCGCGTGCTGCAACTAAGACCTGGCGCAGCTAGCTAAATAATTAATTAATAATAAATAACTTTTTTTTTAAAGAACTGTACAATGAAAACTACCTAACACTGATGAGAGAAAATTAAAGAAATCCTAAATAAATGGAGAGGTGTACCACGCTCACTGACTGAAAGACTCAGTGTTAGAGTTCTCCCCAAACTGACCTGTAGAGCACCACAACGAGCTTAAACCCCCAATAAAAGTTTAAAGGAAGAAACAGAGCACCTACAAGTGAATGAGTCATATTCCATCTCATTGGTGACACTGTAGTAATAGCTTTAAAGTCTGAGAGAAAACTAGTTTTAATCTAGAAATACTATTTCTAAAGAAATTACTCAAGGCCACATTCTTAGGAAAATAAAAGAGGAAACTAACAAAATGGAAAGATGCAAGAAACAGTGGTGAACCCCCAAAGAAGGTTAAAAAATTATAATTAAGTCTAAAAGATTAATTCACGATATTGAATATTAACTAATCCACTTAAAAACCTAGGTAATCCCCAGGTGGGAGGTGGTGAGGGTCTGGAGGAAGGAGGGGGGAGAATAGTATAGTTCTTATTTAGGGGAAGATGTAGTACCCAGTACGGTGTCTGATAAAATAATAGACGGTAAGTAGTTGTTGAGTGAATATATCCTGATTAACTTTATGTTGATAGAAGTAGGTCGAAATATTTCAGTTTCTAGAAGAATAAGAACAGGATGTTTATCAATCTTTCAAACCAATAAAATTAACAGACTTGGTGGAACACAGGAACAAAGAAAAGTTCATCAATCTAACAAAAGGTATTTTAGATTTCTTTGTGTGGAACTTGCAAATAAAAGGCAACGGTGACTTGTCTGTGAATAAAAGAATGACCTTCAGTAAAGTTCCAATAAACAGATCTTCCACGTGACAGTGCTTGCCCTGCTTGGGTCATCCTGCCACTGGGTAAATAAAAGAAGGGTGCAGTGTGGGTCTCACTCACCGGTGACCTAGAGTTGCTGTGAACACACCTCACTTTGTGAGAGAAGAGCCCAGAGCCCAGGTGTCTGGACTAAAACCGCAGTGTTTTGTGTTTCTTGCAGATGTTCCCACAAGCCTGCACTTCCAGAGCATGCTGAAATCTCAATGGCAGAACAAACCTTTTGACAAAATCAAACCTCCAAAAAAGTTTTCACTTAAGCACAGAGCACCCATGCCAGGCAGTCTCCCTGATCCAACTCGTAAAGACAGGCACAAGTTGGTCAACTCCTTCCTGACAACAGCCAGTAAGTTTCAGGGGTCCAGAGAGTCCTCCAATTACTTTCCTATTCCTTTTATGTTCTTAGGTTACTGGTATGGCCATGGCACTGTGTCGGGGTTGGGAGAAGCAGTTGACTGATGTAAATTCAGCTCACAGTCTTCTTTTCCTACTTGTCTTAGATGCTCTCGGATGGACTGTGAAAGCTATTCCAGACACCATGTATCTTGGGGCTCAGTGAACAGCCAACTTTCCATGGCATTGGGTCCATCTGTGGGCAGGCTGTCTTCTGTAGTCTGGTGTCACTTTTTTCTGGTTGAGAGCCCTGTGGGCTCCCTGGTCTGTTTTGGCCAGTGTGTTATTTGCCAGAAGCGTCAGTCCCAGAGGACTGTCCTGCTGCCCTGGGTGTCTATCACTGACCTAGAGAGAACTCAAGAGCTCGGAACTCAAATAAGAAAAGATTGAGAGGAGGTGTTTCACAGCTCTTTTTCTGTTCCCCTCTTCAGAGCTGTCCCATCACCAAACCCGGCCTGACAGGACCCACAGGCAGCACTTAGACGATGTGGGGGCCGTGCCTATGGTGGAGCGAGTGACAGCGCCCAAAGCAGAGCGCTCGCTCAACCCGCCGCCACCCGTGCATGACCCAAACCACAGCAAAATGAGATTGCGAGACCATTCATCCGAGAGAAGTGAAGGTAGGGCCAGGCCCGGCACCTCTGCCTTCGTTTGCACCTGCTCAGGGCTTTCTGGGGCAGCCTGGGCTTCTTATAATTGCCCTTAGCTTTGTCCTTCACTTTCTAGGAAGGCAGAGTAGAGGGCCCCTACTGCTTCTAAGTGTAGGTCACTTCTTACTCTGTAGCAACCTCTGCTCCATCCCTACCTCCCGTCAACCAGTTTGCTTCATCTTTTTATCCTTTAGGCTTAGAAAGCATTTTTGCCTTTACTGCATATTGCTGGCATTCCTGGCTTGTGCTGGAAGTAGAACAGGTTGAGGTAGCCACGTATTCCTCTTTTCTGTTGACTTCTGCAGTGTTGAAGCATCACACGGACCTGAGCAGTTCGAGCTACTTGGCGGCCACCCACCATCCACCACACAGTCCCTTGGTGCGACAGCTCTCCGCGTCATCAGACAACTCTGCACCCACCAGCTCTAGTCCACAGGTTACAGCCAGCACGTCTGTAAGTACCTGCGTGGAGTTGGACAGCCCCTCTGCAGTGACAGCTCGTTCCAGTGGGTCTGGAGGACAGTGTAGAGAGAGGGTTGTAAGGGCCAGGGCAGTTATGGGGACTCGACTCATCTTGGCGTATTTGTCTTTTTCAAGTCAAAGTGGTGCTATTTGATCCTCCGTTACATTGTTTTCCTTGAGTTGTTTTTCACAGTAGACATGGATCTGAGCTGAGCCAGCCATAGAAAGCTTGATGCAGAGACAAACTCTTGGGTGATCTATGACTATTCAGGATGCGTGGGACTGTGTTTCACACAGAACTCAACAGTGTCATGACTCTAACTCTGTTGGGCTAAGTAAACATGAGAGGAGGGATAGAAGAGAGATGCCTGTGGGCATTGGAGACTTTTGATTTCCTTGTTTTTACTCTCCTGGGGAGTGGAGCTGGAGTGGTGAGAATAAACGCTGGGTGTGTTAGGGTGCTTGCAAGGGAAGTGGGACATAGAGCCCATGTTTTTTACGTGTACAGAGCAGAATTACAGATCCAGCAGGCCACGCTGGGAGTACTGACATGTAGTGTGCTCATAACGGCAGGCTCTTTGGCCCCTGATCCGCTTTTGCGGTACCACACTCCACCCCGAAAGCTGCTTGCACGGCCATTCCAGACATTAATATCATTCTAGTGTTTTAATTACTCAGTGTGTGCCTCCTTGAACACATACACCTGTAGCTGCTTTGTGCCCACTAAAAGGGTACTTTATACAGTAATGATAATAATAATGGAGATAGTAAAAAATAAAACGACACAACTGTAATGTTTGTTGTGTCAGCGCTGAGTGCATTATGTGTGTTACCTCATTCAATCCTTTAATGAATGCCCTTTGAGGCGTAGGTGGTATAAAAGATTCCCATTTTGTTGGTAGGGAAACTGAGTCTTTCCAAGGTTAAGTAAGCTACATAAAGTGAGGTGACTTATGAGGGTGTAATTGTGATTCAAACCCAGGCAGTCTGACTGCAGAGCTAGTTCTCTTACCATCACGCTGCACAAAGTGAGCCTAGGTTGCGGCATTACAGGGGTGACTTATACAGGTGCTTTGAAGCCCCTTCAGAGCTTATATCAAGAAACTTCTAAGCCCACAAAATGTGCTCACTGAGCTCCTGCGATCAGGTAGGAATTCTTCACATTGTTCTGTCTTTACTCTTAAAAATCAGAGTCTTGGGCTTCCCTGGTGGTGCAGTGGTTGAGAGTCCACCTGCTGATGCAGGGGACACGGGTTCGTGCCCCAGTACGGGAAGATCCCACATGCCGCAGAGCAGCTGGGCCCGTGAGCCATGGCCACTGGGCCTGCGCATCTGGAGCCTGTGCTCCGCAATGGGAGAGGCCGCAACAGTGAGAGGCCTGTGTACCGCAAAAAAAAAAAAAAATCAGAGTCTTTTCCAAATGACCTCTTTGTTCCTCCCCTCCCACACACACAGATTTTGTCTCCATAGGTGGTGTAGTATCTATCACTAACTCAGTTGTCCATTAGTAGGGGATCTCAGAAAAACCAAACTATTTTAAAGAGGCTAATTCTAATAGAAGTCTTCTCTGAGACTTGGTGAGACTTCAGTATTTTTTCACCTGCCGCCCTCTTGTGCCTGGAGAATGTAAACTTAGGCCTGGATCACTTGAAATTTTACTTATTGTCTAATGAGTACAAATTTTGTATATAGCACTGTGCTGACCCTTAAGGCTCTTGCTGCCTTTTTTCAGAGAGTCTGGATTTATATAATAGCAAGAAGAGTGATAGGCCAGGTAGGTAAAATAAGGTAGAGAAGCTACAAGACACTGGAGAAATGGTGGGGGAGGAGAGGGATGGGGTGTATGTGGTAGTGCTCCCACAGAAAGCCACAAGAGCTGACAGATGCACCAGAATCACCTCCATGGCCTTTTTTCTTTTCTTTTTTGGAAGCCCTGGGTATTCTGATTTGGTAGTTAGAAGAGAGGGGGCCCTGAACCTTTTTCTTCTTTTTCTTTTTTAAATATACTCCTCATCGTACATCTGATGTGCAGCCAGGTGTGGGAACCACTTTTCATTCCCATCACCTGCCCTCCACCTCGTTCCAAACAGGAGAAAGTAGTTAAGTTAGATCGAATGAGTGCCTTATGGAATTGGGAAATCTAAATGTAGGGTGGGAGCTGGAGCCTGCTGAACCCCACAACCCGCTCCTGTCCCTTTGCCTTGAAGGCACTAACAGCAGGCCCAAGGAGATTCAGGGAAAGTACATTCCTGTTTTCTGCCAGCAGTTTCACATTCATTCTTTTTTTTTTTTTGCCGTACGCGGGCCTCTCACTGTTGTGGCCTCTCCTGTTGCGGAGCGCAGGCTCAGCAGTCATGGCTCACGGGCCCAGCCGCTCCGCGGCATGTGGGATCTTCCCGGACCGGGACACGAACCCGCGTCCCCTGCATCGGCAGGCGGACTCTTAACCACTGCGCCACCAGGGAAGCCCTCACGTTCATTCTTGACCAAGATATAGGGAAAGCTATCTCTTGAGGCTTTCTTAAGGTACACTTCTTGTAGTGGGGTGTGTAAGTTCAGCAGAGATGTGGCAGAAGCCTTTGGGTGTGAGGTCACTAATCCTCAGCCAGGCAAGACTTGCAAAAGTCTCTTCAACCATTTTGGTTAACCAGTTACCCTAAATTTGTGAAGTCAGTGACAGTCTGTTCTTACAGACAGAGGAGAAGACTGAGATGAAAAAGACATTGTAATAACCTGAAATCGTAGGTGACAGCAGCTAAACTCCTGGCCCAGGAAACATTGCCTTTCAACATTTTCTGAGAAGGTCCTGAAATGATATGATGAATCAATCATAGATCCCCCTCTGGGAGCAGAGAGTAGAGAGGTCAGCTGTAGGGAACAACCTCTTCCCCATCTTCCTTCACTCTGGGCTGGCCACACTTGGTGGTTTGGGTTTGAATGTAGCCTCTTAGTTGTCTGCAGCTGTATTGTCACCATGGCAGCATGTTTGTCATCCCACTGTTTCGCTCTGGGCTCTCACAGCTCAATCGCCGGTCTCTCTGTTTCAGGGCAGGGTGTTTGCTATCTGGGCACAGGCAGCTCGTGGACATGCCCCTCCATCTAAGAAGCCATGCCCTTTGGCTCCCTGCTTTATTGCTCCGTCGATCTCCCGCTTGCTGCGGATACCCGCCTCCTCCTCTGATATTGGATCCTTGTTAGTCTTCTTTCCCAAGGGTTTGATCTTAACTTCCTATAGGAGCGAATTTCCTTTCTCCAGGAGTGTGAGCTGTACAGCCAAGGCTTCCCTCCACTCATCTCTGTTGATATAGCTAGAACGCTCTCAGCTCTTTCCCTCAGAATAATAGCCAGAAGGGGAAATCACATAAGGGCTGAGCAGATGGTTGGTACAGATTTAGCTGAAGAGTTCAGATCTACGAGAAGGAGGTGCTTCCATGACAACCAAGGTTAGATGATCCATTGAGCTGGGCCTGTCCTTTGGGCGTCTTTCAGGGTAGGGGAATTCATCTTTTTAACCCGAAGAATCACCACCAGGCTGAAGCATTGCTTTTAGGATCCCCCATGGGTCTGTGTCATAGACAGAGATAAAAGGGGAAGCAGAAAGGAAGATTTAGTTGGGGTTGTTAATAAGGCTGTGTGTAGAGGAGTACAAACCGTGGCAATTGACTCAAGGCCCCAGGATACCCACCCCTGTAAGCTTCAGCAGAAGTCTCTTTTCACGTGAGCCCATGAAGAAAGAGGGTGCAAGTGAGACTTGCGGATGGAAGATACTCCTCAGGACCGCTTAGTATTTCCCCTGCGCACTTTGCTGTTGGGGGACTGTCTCCTAGGTGCAAGCAGCCGCTGCCATCCCTGCCTGGGCCCCACCCAAAGGCCCAGATTCCTGGTTATTGGTGATCCTGTTTTAAATCTCAGATGTATAATTTGAGGTACGTAGAATTGTTCCTCCCTCTTAAACTTGCCTTTGTCTTGCAGCAGCCAGTAAGGAGGAGAAGGGGAGAGAGCTCCTTCGATATTAACAACATTGTCATCCCAATGTCAGTCGCTGCAACCACCCGTGTAGAGAAGCTGCAGTACAAGGAGATCCTTACTCCCAGGTAAGAGGCCCTGGGTGATGGGCTCTTCTTGCTGGTCTTCCTGTCATTGCCCTTTTCCCTCTCCTCTGGTCACTGAGCTTTGGGGCCTAACCTTGGCTGTTGTCTTCTCTTTAAGAGAAGGTCTACCTGATCAGAGTGAAATTATTTCTTTACATAATTTTCTTCCATTATGTGAGCACCAACCAGACCACAGGCCACAAACTGGCTATAGACATGTTTTGTTTGATGCATACAAATAGGTTTTTAAATATTGAATTTGTTGTTAGCATCAAAGCAGGATTTCACATACGAATGTTTATTTCCAGCTTTTGTTGACACATCAAGAGACTGGGCAGCCCTGTATGTGCACTCCCGTGTGGCGGCAGTCAGCTGCTGCTGGGTGCTGCTGGTCCCCTCTAAACAGGTTCTTTTGCTTGAGTTTGTCCGTCTACCAGCTCTAGTCCCACCCTCAGCCTGCTTCCCCTCTTTCTGCCCCTTGTGCACATTTGAGTGTGGGACCTCTTAGAGAGGCCCCAGGGCTAAGCAGGCCCAGCAGAGAGCAGTGTCACTTGCAGGTGGAGAGCTCTCGTTCCTGCACGGATGTACTTACCCTGCCCAGACTGCCTGCCGTCTCACAATTGTTCCTTCCTGGTTTTGCAGCTGGCGGGAGGTTGATCTTCGGTCTCTGAAGGGGAGTCCTGACGAGGAGAATGAGGAGGTAATGGCATGGGCGTTCGCTCTTAGAAGAGCACATGCACTCGTGGGTGCACACACTGCAGACGCCTCAGGACCTGTGGGTGTCAAGTGCAAGCTCATTGTATTCCTGTCCTGACCAGGAAGAGCCTAATGTGGGGTGGGGCTGCTTCTAGAATGGGTCTACGCACTGAAACTTGACTTTCTGGAGGAAAGGGGGGATTGATGAAGATGCTCTTTTGCAGATAGAGGACCTGTCTGACGCAGCCTTCGCCGCCCTGCATGCCAAATGTGAGGAGATGGAGAGGGCTCGGTGGCTGTGGACCACGAGTGTGCCACCTCAGCGGCGGGGCAGCAGGTGATGGAGCAGGCACAGGCCTCCAGGGCCTGTGCAGGGAGGGTCAACGGGGAGTTGGGACCCTAGCTGTGTCCATGGAGTTGCCACTTAGTTCTTCATATCCGTTCCCTGTCGATGGCTGAGAATGCAGACGTTCTGTGGTGTTTGTTGGGACTAATGAGGGTACAAGCAGTCAAATGCTGGCCCTTGCTGAGTGGCGACTGTCCAGTTCTGACAAACTCCGGTGATCTCCCGGGGTCCAGGAGTAGGCTGTCTGTGGCATTTGGAGGCTGGTTGGGGGCTGTAGTGATTGGGTTAGAGGAGCTTTGGAGGCCTCACCACAAGTTAACCTTCCTTTGAACAGTGGAGTTTGATTTTTGTGGTCTTGCTTTACTTGGAAGAACTGTCCTGCCCTCTCCCCCTTTAGGGTTACAGTGAGAAGCCCTCAGGATTCTCAAGTAGAAATATTTAGGGCCCTTGTTTTTGCTTTTTTCTTTGCCTGCAGTTTTCAGAGTCTGGGCTAATTCCCCTTCCCCTGTGAATCCACTGGGCACTGAGCCAGGGATACCCCCAGCGTTGTTCGGCCGTGGCCTTTTCTTGGGATGACAGGCGTACACAGCTCTTAGATGCCATGTTGTGTGCCTGCCCGTGTGCACAGCAGTGGAAGAAAGTGAGGGGTCTGTGGTTCCTAGGAGAGAACTGCTGGTGTCAGTCTGCCTCAGCTCCTCTGGTCGGGAAGCTTTTTTCATGCCTCCTCCCCAACCCAAAAAACAGACAATAAGAAATTCCCTATTACCCAGGCACTCAGATTTGTGCTTCTTGGTATACAGGTCTTACAGGTCATCAGACGGCCGGACAACGCCGCAGCTGGGCAGTGCCAACCCCTCCACCCCTCAACCCGCCTCCCCTGATGTCAGCAGTAGCCACTCTTTGTCCGAGTTCTCCCACGGGCAGTCCCCCAGGAGCCCCATTAGCCCAGAACTGCACTCGGCCCCCCTCACTCCCGTGGCACGGGACACTCTCCGACACCTGGCCAGTGAAGACACCCGTTGTTCCACACCAGAGCTGGGGCTCGACGAGCAGGTGAGGAACGCTGCCTTTCCGTGGGATTAGTGGGGTGGCGGATGGGATTGTTGGGGGACAGCACCTGCTCAAGATGTATCTTCATTTTATGGATCCCCCCTCCCCCCCAATTTGAAGGGGACAGGGGGCTGAACTTGAAGTTGACTTTCTGAAGGTACCATGGAACTGGCTATCATTAAAAAGTTGCCCACTCTGATAATTTTCTCTGGGCCAGCCCAGGAACTCTAGAGAGACTGGTCATGGCCTCCAGTCCACATGTCTGGGGAAGGAGGCGGGCTGGGACTGGGTCCTCACCAAGACATCTTATCTGCCCGCAGTCTGTCCAGCCATGGGAGCGGCGAAGCTTCCCCCTGGCGTATAGTCCCCAGGCAGAGAGTGAGGACCAACTGGATGCACAGGAACGGGCGTCCCGCTGCACTCGGCGCACCTCAGGCAGCAAGACTGGCCGGGAGACAGAGGTGGCACCCACCTCGCCTCCCATCCTTCCCCTCAAGAGTCGGCATCTGGCGGCAACAGTCACAGCTCAGCGTCCAACTCACAGATGAGTGGATATGAGAATCTAAACAGACTCACTATTGGCATTAAAGCTTCAGAAAACTCTGCGTTTGATATTCAAACATCATATGCCGAAAATTTTCACAGTTTTTAGTGAATTTAAGGAATTTAGATTCTACTTTGATAATTTCTTTCTTGTTTTGATTTTTGTTTTGTTTATGTTTTGGTTTCCATGTTTTATCGTCACACACCTGAGCACTTCCTCCAGCTGGCAAACAGTTCAGGATAAGACCCTGCTGGCCTGGTCCTGGCACATCCTCTGCACTGTTGAATCACTGGACTTAGCGATGTTGGATGATCACCCCTCTCGCGCGCCCCTGTGGGCAGGGTGGGACAGCCAGGTGGGCAGAGGGAAAGGAACCTCCAGCTCAGCATTGCCCCCTGAGGTTAGGGTGGGAGAGAGCAGTGTGCTCTGGGCTCGTACCCCGTCCCTTCTGTTGCTTAGCTCAGCTCCGGCCCTCCCGGCTGGGTCCCCTTGGTCGTCTGTGCTGGAGCACCTCCACCAGAACCTCTTGGCCTGAACTCCAGCTGTTCTCACCCAGCTCTCAGCTGACAGAATGGCTTCCCCTTGTCACCCAGGTCTTGGAGACCTGTTCTGGGTTTCCTCTGCATTCGGTCATCCCTGTTCTGACTCCTTAACTGAGGTAAGCTGGCTGCGGCTGTTCAGGTCCCCATCCTGCCCCTTCGTGTCCTCTCACCTGCTCTCGCACACCATTCACACACCCACGCACACAGTCCTTCCACTTGGAACGCTTTCCCCCCCTAACCTGGTCTGTGGGGGTAGGGTTAGGACTACTTAACCTCTCTTCCCACTCCCCTGCAGACTCTAGGGGGTCTTGGAAATGAGCAGCCATCTCTCCTGTATAATTCTGTTTTCACTGAGTCATTTGGTCATATTTCCCCACCCCCGTCCAGTTCCCTGTCAGTGTCTGTCAGGTCCTTCCTCTTTCCAGCTCCCTTGCCTGTGGAACACTGTCTGGTCCTAGCTGTGGTTCCCATCACTCCCCATCACCCCCCCGGGTTAACCTTGTGCCTGTCTCATCTATGATCACATCACCAAAAAGGGGGGCAATAAGGACTTTTTTTTTTTTTTTTTTGCCATTTTGTAATCGTATAAAAATAGTAGACAAACTGCTTAATGGTTGGGGTTTTTTCACAATTTTCAACATTAGTGATTTTTTTTTTTTGGTTCTGTTTGCAAGTTAAAGGGTTTGTCATTGTTTCTTTAAAAACAATAATGCACCATATCCCTATGCATAAAGTGCTTCTTCTATTTATACGGTTGAAAATTCTGAATAACCCTTTTAGCATTGTAAAAAAAAAAAAAGAAAAAAGAAAAAAGAACAAAAAAAACCTTGTATTTTGTAAATATTTTCTTTTCCTGCTTTGAGCTGTGTATTGGCAGCGAAACATGTAGCTGTCTTTGTTCTATAGAAATGCTTTTCTTCAGAGAAGCTGATCTTTGTTAATGTCTTGATTCTGTTCGCAAAGCACAGACTAGTGCTTAAAAAAAAAGGAAGGAAAAATTGAAAAAAATAATAAAAAAAAGTTACAGAATGTTGTATGCCAGGCCCTTCTTGTTACAGGACATGGTACTGGTGGTGGCTGAGGAGCCTCCCTGAGGAGCAGTTGTTCTCTGGGTCCTCCAACTGGCTGTGAACCTTGGGAAGTCCCCACTGTCTTCTGGGCGCCGGGCAGGGTCCTCTGATGGTCATCAGAGAGAGTGGTTCTCACCGGGGCGGGGGTGAGAGACACCAGGAGGAAGGGCGTCTTCGTAAATCGTCTTTTTTTTGTTGTTGTTGGATGTAAGTAATTGATCCACTGCTCTTAATGTTCCTTCTTCTAGTGAGGCCGGCCAGCATTGTGACATTTTTTTTATCTATTCTAAATTGCTCTTTAATGGACATTTCACTTTCCATCATCACCTTTTCTGGGGTTGAGGTCACTGCAGACATATATATACTTTGCGTGGAACCTGAGCTGGTTCTCAGCAGCTTTCTTCTGAGAAGGCTATGCTTGGTTTTTTTTGTACAAGATGAATAAGTGGGCAGGCCTGCGACTCTCTTTACTTCCTTTTTTTTTTTTTTTTTTTTTTTTTTTTTTTTTTTTTTCATAGCAGTCAAGTTGACACAGCCAATGCAGCTGCCTCTCCTGACTATGAAACCTACGAGTTCTGAGGTAGCATTTCTCTTTGGCTGCCCTGTTGCTGCTTCTATAGTTGCAGTTAAGACCTGCTCTACTTAAGCTTTTGCCTGCAGTGGCTAAAGCACATCAGGAAAAGCTGAGAAAAGTAGTATTTTGAAGCTGTATGGAAAATCAAAGGCCTGAGTGTTACGACCTTGACCTAATTATTAAGGAACAATAATATGATGGGTTCTGTTCTGTTTTCCTTTGTAGCATTGCCAAGGGCTACCTGGTATCCCTATCTTGATCTAGCAAACACTCTGCAATCTATAATAAGGCTCAAAGGAGAGAGGAAAGCAGCTCTGTAATCCTGGAAGGCATCTAGCCATTCATTCAGCTGACTGGCCTAGTGTCCTGCCTCAGCCCCAGGCCCCTAGGCTAATTTCCAGTGGTAGAAAGGGTTCCTAGAGCCACCCCAGTGTTCTCAGCTTTGAATACAGTGGGCTGGGTCTTACAAACTGAGTGCAGCCTTGTGAGCTCACCCACAAGGGTATTGCCCTTTGAGTTGGACCAGGATGGTTTGCCAGCACCAGAACGAGAGAATCACCTGAAAATGAACAAGTCTGAGAGCTCTTTCACCTTCAGGGCCCCAGACCCAGCTGGTAAATCCTGATGTCCAGGTTTTAACAATATTGTCATTTCCTGAGCTAAGTTCTCTAAGGCTGGGAAAGGACCTGCAAATCATACATCATTTTCTGGTCCTTTGAATCCATACATGGAGACCTTATTTAATCAGAGTAATAACTTTATTTTCCAAATTCACTTTTACAGCAACAGTGTAAATCATTTGTTAAAACACACAATACACCATATGGACATTCACAGACAGGAAGCTAAGCTAAGGTGGTTTCATGTCCCTCCCCCCACCCTCAAAATTAACAAAGGAATCATGGGACTTGCAAGTGCCAGAAATTGTCCTGCGCAACACTGCAGATTCACGGGGCTAAGTCCGTTAGGAGGTGAGACTCTGGGTCAGCGCCCAGGGTACCCCTTTTCAAAGCTGAAGAGAAACCAGAAGTCTCTTGAAGCCACAGATCTGTAGACAGGACAAGCTGATGACCTCCACCTCTGCCCTCATCCCTGCCTCTTTGCTTTCCTTGGAGGACAGAGATTTAAGGGTGACGAGATCTTAGCAGCTACTAGAAGTACAGGCTGTGTGTCCGGAGCTGGTGGGAAAGGTGACGTGGAGGTGCTAGCAGCTTAAAGGAAAGGATGC
Organism: Neophocaena asiaeorientalis asiaeorientalis; assembly: GCF_003031525.2. NCBI lineage: Eukaryota > Metazoa > Chordata > Mammalia > Artiodactyla > Phocoenidae > Neophocaena > Neophocaena asiaeorientalis. The sequence continues at coordinate 16,073,490 of NW_020174923.1, forward strand.
CAGCGTGTTCGGGAGGCATGATTGCGGGCTTGGGAGCCCCGCAGAAGGGCAGCAGGTCACAGCAACCATATCTCCGGATTCCTCCACAAGCCTCACTGCCTGCACCTGGCTGGGAAGGAGATGGGAACTAGCTGGCAGCCTGTGGCACCTGTCGGTGAGAAGGTGAAATCCCAAGGGACCTCTAGCACACGTGGTTGAAATCAGGAAGAAAAGTATTACCAGGCCTTGGACTCCTGCTCTCCAAGACTCCCCTTTGCCCTGTGGTAACTCTCCTACAGGTTCCTCTCCCCACACGGCCCCACCAGGAGCACAACATGCAGTGGCCAACAGGATACGGTCTCACCACTGAAGTCAGTTGAAATGGAGCTTCTGATAAAGTGAATGCAGAGCTCATTGAAGCGACCATGCGGCTAGTGTATCCCATCTAGCCCACCCGAGGGACACCGGCCCTGGAAGAAACGGCGGTGGGGGAGTGCCCAGCCCTGGGGGCCGTGTCCTCTTTTACGGTTCCAAGCCAGCGTTCCGCTCTGCAGGCTCCCTGCCAGCACTGACCTGATGACCCTAAACCACGATCTCTAGGCTGCTCCCGAGGTGGCCGCTGAGTAAGGCCCTCGGAATAAGGTACTGGAGGGCAGGGTGCAGAAACTGCAGGGAGAGGTTCAAGAAATGCAGCCAGAATTGGTGGCAGTAATGAGGGGCTGCATCTCTTAACAGCCACCAGATCTTCACACCAAGTTTCCTCTTTATTCCTCAGAACCCTTCCAAGACCAGCTGGGACCCAGCGGACAAAGGAGAGCCGCACTGCGGGAAGTTTGGGGCCCAGGTGATCCTCTGGCCGCAGATGAAGCGTCTGGCCCTGGACTCCAACCACCCAGCCCCGTACGGTTGCCTTGAACTGTACCCAAATCAGAAGTGGCAGAACCAAGCCGAGGTTGCTGATTTTCTTCAAACAGCAGATTTCTACAAAGGCTGCTTCCCTTTCCCCATGGCAGGAGATGGGTTTCATGCAAGGTCAGCAGGGGCTCTGGCCAAGGATTTGGAAATGGTTGTCTCCTGACCTGTCACCCTTGTCAGGCGGCTCAGGCCCCTGGGGCCAGTCCAGGGCAGGCAGTGCATCCCAACCCCTGCTGTGGCCATCAGGCCCCGGGTGGGGAGGCCTGGGCCAGCCTTCCTGCGGGAGAGCTTGGAGCGGGACCCCGGGCTGGAGGGTGGGTTGCAGACCTTTCCCCAGCTGGCGCTCGTGATGCAGGGAGTTAGTTGTACGACCCTCTCTCAAGGTTGCTGTGGGGCTTCTCCAGGGCCGTCTTCACCACAAGACACACTGCCCCCTGCCTGACAGAAGGGAGCCCCGGGGGTGGGGAGGGGGTACCATAGCTTCTGTCCTCCTCCTGTGCTTCAGGCCTTCTTTGCAGCTGAGGCTTCTCAGATGGCAGCATCTGGTCTCCGCTGGGTCCCAGATGTTGATGAAAGTCTTTCAAAAATTGGGAGGCCCCGCAGAAGAGAGTCACACTGGCCTTCTGGATCCAAGTCCCAGCTGGGGGGTGAGAGACATCTAGGACTCCCGTGGGGGGTAGGTTAGAAATCTCTTTACAAGCATTTCAAGATACATGCGTCCTTTTTTTTTTTTTTTTTTTTTTTTTTTTTTTTTCACTATCATAGTCACTCTGGTGAATCGAAGCATAAACAGACAAATCCGACTACAACGCGACAGGGTGCAGATGGGGAGGGAGGGGCGACATCTATGTATATGTTCAGCTGCTCCAGGAGGACAAGACAGCATTGCTTCCAGCTGAGACTGGGGGAAGAACCATTTCTGAGGGGCCATGTTTCCCTTTTTGGGGTGAGGGCTGATTATATGCTCTTGGGGTTGAGCAGCGGCTGGGCTCTCTTGAGAGGCTGGCAGTCACAAGCTGGGGCAGACGTAAGGAACGGAGGGAGCGTGGTCCTGCCCTGGGGGCCTTGCCTGCCCATCCCCGTGCCATCTCTGGCATCCAGGACGGCCAACCTGCTGCCAGCTCGGCACAGGAAGGGAACCAGGCCTTCTGGGAGAAAAGGCTCTCCAAGTAAACAAGGCATAAACGTCCAGGGTCACTGCGAACCCCACCCTGGCTCCCATCTGGGATGGGGGCAGGGGCAGGGAGCCGAGTAAGGTCATCAGGTTCATTGTGAGGGACATGCCAGCTGGATGAGTACAACTTAGACTGAGAGACTCAGGTCCCCCCGCCGTGTCCGGACTTCACCCTCCTTGACTTTCCCGCTTGGTTTAGAGGAGGTGCCTCCCCATCTAAACAATGTCCGTTACTGAGAAAGGGGGGTGGGGTGAGGCTGGGAACTCGGGACAGCGTGACGTAATGCGGGGTACAGGCAGTGACTGGGCTCCGCACGGCAGACACAGGCATGGTGGGGCAGACAGGTGGCTGCGGTGGCCGTGGGAGGGATGAGAGGTTCAGGAGCCACCTCCCAGGTCCCCGTACACTCCAGAGATGCCAGAGGCCCAGGCTTGGGAACAGGCGGATGTCCCCCAAGAGGCACAAGTCCTTACAAAGAACCGGTTAGCCCTAAAGTCCCAGGTCTGTGAGGTGCCAAAATCGTGGCTGCAGTTCCAACCTTCAGAACTCAATAAAACAGGGTTTCCGCGGGGCAGAGGGAAGCCCCTCAGCTCAGGACCCCCACCCTGCGGGGAGGGAGAAAGAGGCCAGCGCTCGGTCTTCTCCGAGGAAGTAACCCATAGGATGCCACTCCCGCAACCTTCCTTCTCCTCCCGCCCCCGGCCCTTCGTGGTGTAAGCCCTCCTCCCTCCAGAGGGTGGCACGCCGACCCGCAGCAGACCCCGGGCCACCAAGAACCGGAGGCCACTTGGTCAGTTTGCTGTGGGCGGCAGAGGCTGTGCCCTGCCTGCTGCGCCTTCGGGCTGTCCTCAGCATCTCCTCCCTGAGCTTCTCCTCCGGCATCCTCACGCCCCACACCCACTTGAGAGCCCCCAGAGGCAGCTTTCAGAGCCTCTCCTCCTCCCTCTTGCACTCAGAGGAGGGAAAAAAAAAGAATCGAAAGTAACTGCCCAAGGAACTTATGGGTAGGGCCATCTTTTTAAAGGTTTTTAAAAGTATTTTATTATGATTGGCCCGCCCATCAATTTGGAAAGATGAACTTGGCTCTCGTTCCCGTGACCGATTTGGAAGTCCCGAGCCAGAGGTGAGCGACAAGCAGGTTACGTGATTAACCGGTTACCCGATCTGTGAGGAGCAGCTGGGGGAGGGCAGAGGGCGAAGGGCCAGATCATTATTCTTTTTTTTTCCACACTCTCTCACTCTCGTCTCTCCACGATTACTGACCGCCCGGGGGCCTGATCACAAACCCTGCTTGGCCAGGGAGGCGGACACCTCGTCGGCGAGCGTGGCCAGCTGCGGTGAGTCCACCATGTCGATGCTGCCAGTGGAGGAGACGTTGCTGAGGTGCCGTGGGGACGTGTCCCCCGACACCACGGGCGACTTGTACACAATCTCCGCCCCGTGGTCGGTCTTGGCTTTGGCGTTCTCGCGGAAGGTCAGCTTGTGGGTTTCGATCTGCAAGAGAGGAGAGGGCAGGGTGAGGTGGAGAGGCCCCGCCAACTGCTGGCCTTGGGTGGGAGGGAGGCGTGGTGGGGACCACAGTTTCATCGTTTCCCAACGGCTAAGCTTCTGCTGGGTCCTGGTCACCTGCCAGCCAGCCTCCCAGGCCCCCGTTCCAGAGGCAGCGACCACTGTGAGTTTCTTGCGTACCCTTCCAGAGATAGGCCACCACACACGCAAACATGCGTCTGTGTGAGTAGAGGAAAAAAAATACCATACATAAGGCAACGATATCCACAAGCTTCGCACTTGGCTGTTTTAGACTTAATACCTTGCATCGTCATCCGTACATAGCTCCCTCACTGCTCGCTGAGGGCTGTGTGGTTTCCTGTCACAGCAGATGAACCAAAACGTATCCACGCCCCTGTGGGTGGGTATTTAGGTTGTCCCAGTCTTTTGCTCTCACAGACGATGCTGTGTTCGAATAACCTTGTAGGCATCTCGTTTCACAGGTGTACTGTAAGTGTATCCCAGAAGTGGAATTGCTAGTAGGTCAAAAGGCGTGCGCGTTTTATTTTGACGTACACACATTGCCCAAATGCAAATGAAAGTGTGGAAGGAGAGGCTGGAGGAGATTCAGGGGTGGGGCCAGAGCCCCTGCCGTGCAGCTGTGAGCCGCACACACGCCTCCCCTTTGCCAGTGGCTGATGCTGGAGGTGGCAGCCGCTGTGCGCAGCACTGGCAGGTATACTAGAAAACACGGCGCGAGAAAGCCCTTTTGAAAGTAGGGCATCGTTCCCAAACACACAAACAGCCCGTACAACTCCATGAGAGAAACAACCCAATACAAAGTAGGCAGAAGACATATATAGACGTTTCTCCAAAGACGAAGTACAGATGGCCAACAGGCACATGAAAAATGCTCACGCCGATTAGTAGAGAAATGCAAGTCAAAACCACATGAGGTTAACACTCCAGTCAGAACAGCCATCATCAGAAAGTCTACAAGTCAAATAGAGCTGCCGTGTGATCCAGCAATCCCACTCCTGGGTACATACCCAGACAAAACTGTCATTCAAAAAGACACATGCGCCCCTATGTCCATAGCAGCACTATTCACAATAGCCAAGACGCGGAAACAACCTAAATGTCCATCGACAGAGGAATGGATAAAGAGGATGTGGTACGTATATACAATGGAATACTACGCAGCCATAAAAAACCGAAATAACGCCACCGCACAGCAACAAGGATGCAACTGGAGATGATCAGACTAAGTGAAGTAAGTCAGAAAGAAAGACAAATACCATATGATATCACTTATGTGTGATAAGTGGAATCTAGAATATGGCACACATGAACCTATCTACAAAACAGAAACAGACTCAAAGACATAGAAAACAGACTCGTGGTTGCCAAGGGAGGGGGGGGTCGGGGAGGGAAGGACTGGGAGTGTGGGATTGGCAGATGTAAACTATTATATACAGGATGGATAAACAACAAGGTTCTACTGTATAGCACAGGGAACTATACTCAATATTCTGTGATAAACCAAAATGGAAAAGAATATAAAAAAAGAATGTATGTGTATAACTGAGTCACTGCTATACAGCAGAGATTGGCACAATGCTGTATATCAACTATACTTCAATTTAAAAAATTAAAGAACTTATTTCAAAAACGGAGACTCACAGACAGATAACAAACTTCTGGTTACCGAAGGGGAAAGGGGAGGGGAGGATAAATTAGGAGGTTGGGAATAACATGTACAAACTACTATATATAAAATAGATAACCATCAAGGACCTATTGTATAGCACAGGAAACTATACTCAATATTTTGCAATAACCTGTAAGAGAAAAGAATCTGAGAAACAATATACGTATGTATGTATGTATAACCGAATCATTGTGCGGTACACCTGAAGCTAACACGACACTGTAAATCAACTCTACTTCAATTTAAAAATAAACAAAAAATATAGAGCATCCTTGACCCAGAGGTCTCAGCTCCAAAGGATACCTGGGAAGCTCAGAAGCAGAAAGCATTAGCTGGCGATGCCAGTAGTACATAGTAATTCTCTCCTGATGAGTCCTGAAGTGGTAAACACGGTAATTCTCAGCCTGTTTGGGGTCCTAAGACCTCCTTGAGCATCTGGTGAGACCAGGAAAATGTGTACACACGCGTGTCTGCTCTCATACGCAAAAGACAACTTCTCCCTACAATTTCAGGAGTCCCTGGACCCCAGGTAAAGAGGGCCTATTGCAGGGGCATTTGAGTGTAGAGAAAAACCAGGCTCCCATTTAAGCCATATGCTTGTTTTGTTCACGTTGGGTTACTACTTTGAAAAAACGACTCTTCCTTATTACTACAACTGAAAGGCCATTTTGACATAAGCTTTCATAAGAACACTTATGTTCTTAAGAAAAATGGGACAGCATCCTGGGAATGTCCCCAAATCCCCCAAACTGAAAGGAACTCAGGTGGCAGGGGTCCTATGCTCCACTGCTTCTCAGCACTTTTGCTCATCACAGAGGGAAACGGGACTGAACAGAAGAGGAGCCTCTGGGACCAGGTCAGTGTCTCCTGGGCAGTGGGCAGGGCAGAGCCCACCCTTTCTGAGGCATCACAGAGATGAGTTAAAACAGGAGAAGTTCTGACTCGGATTTGGCTCTAACTCATGTTCTTCGATGACGACAAAGCTCCAGGCATCCTCTTGAACACCGCCTCATCCGGGCCTCACAACCACCCTGGGACGGGAATGTTTCCATCCGCTTTGCCGAAGGGGAACCTGACGCTGAGATGGCTTGCAGATCTTGCCTGGGTCACGCCTCCAAGCAGTCAAGCCCAGAGCTTTTTCCAGGACACAGAAGCTTCCAGAGTCAGGGGTAGAGGCCTTCCTTCAACTGGGAATCACCAACGCTCAGGCCTACCCAGACTCATTCCATATACAATATATTCAGACTCTCTGGGGGTGGGACGTGATCTCTTTAAAGCTCCCCAGGGCAGGGACGCCCTGTATTAAACAGGCTGAGGGCTGCGATGGAAATAAGCCGGCCTTTTGCAGAAAACCTTCTCATTTCCCTGGGTCTCACTTTTAATAGAGACCCAGGCGGCACTGAGAAGTAGTCCTGCACCTGGGGAAGCCCAGTATGTGGAAGCCTGATGGTCAGGGAGCCCTGTGGGGAGCCAGGACCCCGTCCCACCCCCCCCCACCTTCGGACGCCTCCATCACGGGTCAGGTCGGCCCCGAGGTCTCAGTTTGCAACCTGTGATTTAAGAACACACCAGCAAAGGCTTCTGCAAAACTATGCTGTCGGGCTTTCACTGCAAAGGTGGGGTGTGTCTGTTCAGAACCAGAGGAGGAGGCGGTGACTGCCGTGGGGACCCTGGCAGCCTCCAAGCAAGGCCCGGCCGCCACTTTTGACCAGCGGGGCCCCCTTGGGCTGCGCCGCTGCTCACTGCTGCGTTGGGTTTCAGTTGCCACACCCGTTCTCGGACATCCCTTCTCCCTTCACCACTCCTCAGTCAGCTGCTGAGAGGCCACTTGCAGAACTTCAGGGCAGGTGTGGGCAGGAAACCCCAGAGGGCACTTCACTGTATTTATGTAGAAGAGAAGAAGTGCAGCCACAAGACGGCATTCTGCAATGGGCCCAGAGGGTGACACCGGTGTCCCCCGGCCCCCACTGCACACACACACCCAGAGCCAGGCCCAGGGCCTCTAGAAACTGCAGGGAACGCTGAGGTCCTTGGTCTAGCAGCTTCCCCGTGGACACTTACAGAGGCTTTGCTGAAATCTGGATTCCAGCATCACTGATTTCCTCTAACTGCCTAGTGACCCATTTAGAAAGTTAGGTTACGTTCCCGTGGCTCGCTTTGGTGATGGCTACTTCCTTTTGGGGATGCTTGCCCACCACAGGGCCTAGGGCAATGGCTCTCACCTTTAACTGCACTAAAGAGTCACCTGGGGGCTTTAAAAGCTCCACTCCAAGGCCCAGATGGCACCTGAGACCAATTAGGATCTCCCTGGTGGGGCCTGGCATCAAGTGTGTTAAAGCTCCCAGGGGACATCAAAGGGCAGCCCAGGTGGAGCCCCGCAGGCCTGGTGGTAGCTGAGGATCCATGTCAAGCCAGTCAATACAGGACCCTCAGCTCTCCTGCCGTGGGAAACTGGACCCGCCTTGTCCACCTGACTCTGGTATAGCCTCCTCCCCGCCCTGCCCCTTTACCTTTTTATGCCCTCCGCCAGGGACGTGGGTGATGTTATCCAGGGACCCGATCTTGGACTGGACTCTCTCCTTGAAGTCCAGCTTCTCAGACTTGACTTCCACCTGGCCACCTCCTGGAACACAATACACACAAGGGCACCAAGCCTTGAGGGAGGGCTAAGCAAGTGAGTGATTCCATGCAGACGCCAACCTTGAGGGGGAGCTAAGACCAGCTTTTATTTAGAGCGTGGTTTGGAGCAAGTAGGTCCTTCCAAAGGGCTTGAAAGCAGTTTGCTTTCTCTCTCTAATCAGGGTGCACATCAAATATTTACTCAGCAAACTCTTCCTCCTCAGATGATGCAAAGGTAGATGACAGCTCAGTTCGCAAGAAATTATTCTAAATTAGCTGGCTTCCAAAGAGTCAAGTCTTTCTATGCCAACATCCTATAAGCTACAGCCCTATAAGACCTCAGAATTAAACTAAATGGCAAAATGCATCCTTAATAAGGAAGGGCCCTGACCCTTTCTCCCTCCTCAGACACTTGATGCTATGCCCAAGTGTGGGAGATACGGCCTGAGGAAGAGACGAACTACATTACTTTCTTTGGAAGGATAAAGCCACTTAAGAAAGCTGCTCCCTTGGGACTCCCCTGGTGGCATAGAGGTTAAGAATCTGCCTGCCAAGGCAGGGGACATGGATGGGTTCGAGCCCCGGTCCGCGAATATCCCGCATGCCGCGGAGCAACTAAGCCCGTGCGCCACAACTACTGAGCCTGCGCTCTAGAGCCTGTGCTCCGCAATAAGAGAAGCCACTGCAATGAGAAGCCCGCGCACCACGACGAAGAGTAGACCCCGCTCTCTGCAACTAGAGAAGGTCCGTGCGCAGCAACAAAGGTCCAACACGGCCAAAAATAAATAATTTTTAAAAAGATGTCCATACTTTATTTAAAAAAAAAAAAGCTGTTCCCAGTGTGGTAGGATGGTAGCCTCAGGAGAGGCATAGTTTTCACTGGGAGAGACTGAACTCCCACAAGATGTCCAAGGGAGGCAGGAAGTAATGACACACCTTCTGGACTACGTTTCTGACAACCTTCTCTTCCTGCAGTCACAGTTCAAGTAACGACCTCAGCCCTGAACAGGGCCTAAAGCAGAAAGCCCTGCTCTGGCCTTTCAGGCGGAAGTTAGCTCTCCAAGATGGTAGCCACTAGCCACCTGTAGCTACTTAAATTGTATTTATTTATTTTAAAATTTTAATTGAATTTTATCTTTTTGGCCACGCAGGTGCGGCTTGTGGGATCCTAGTTCCCCGACCAGGGATCCAACCCAGGCCCACCCGGCACTGAACGCGCCAAGGCCTAACCACTGGACTGCCAGGGAATTCCCCAAATTTAATTAAATAAAATTCGTTCAGTTCCTCAGCTACACCAGCCACATTTCAAATGCTCAACAGTCACATGTCATTAGTGGCTACCATACTGAACCGCACAGGTATAGAACATTTCCACTGTCTCAGAAAGATCTATAGATAGCACTGATCTCTATACGGCATGAGGTGAAGAGGAAAAGGGTTAGCATGGGGAGTTCCAACAGCATCATTTTCTGCTGAAATGAAATGACAGTGAGAGCATGGCAACAGCCCAGCGTCCCATGTTGTAGCTGGGGCAACTGGTGAAATGCTCCTCACGCTGGCTGAGGACCAAACTGGGACATCCACATTAGCCACGCTTTGGGGGCCGGATCAGGCCCTTTCCCAGCTCTACATACCCCGTGTGCAGCCTGCTTGGAGAACTGCGGGTTAGGATTTAGACCATCATCTGCCCTCCCTCCTTATCTCGTCTTGGCCAGCCTGGCCCTGCTCAGGAACAACACACGAAGCCACGCCTCCCAGGCCGCAGCAAGTTCCACCCTTAACACTCTCCTTGATGGCCCATCCCATCAGTCCTTCCCAACCACTTCCGGAGAAGGCACCACCCCATCCTGTCCCACCCCTCAGGCCTCCCCGCCCCGTCCTTGCCTTCTGCAAGGGCTGGCTACCTGGCTTATGATGGATGTTGCCTAAAGAGCCACACTTGGAGGTCACCTTGCTCAGATCCACTGGTTTGTAGACTATTTGCACCTGCAGGAGAGAGAATGAGAGGGACAGTGAAATAGGATTATTTTATTGGGGGCATAACGCAATGAAAAGCAGCTAAGTCCAGGCCCTGCTGGGTGTTTTCCTGTCTGCCACGAGGAAAACACCCTAGTCAGGCGGGAAAATGTGTTGGAATTCTGCCAACCTTGCCCCAGGGGAGCTGGGTCTTCACAAAACAAATGGAGTGGGCTTCAATTCCACAGGACAAGGACCCTCAGGGAAAAACAGGGCTACTTCCCCATTGTGCAGGGCCTACACCTTTGGTTTAGCAAACACTTACACACGAGATAAAGTTATTCTCTTTCCTGACATGAAATCCACAGATCACGTTCAGTGAAAACAGAAAGAAAGAAGGGATCAATATGAGCTGTTTGTGCAGCATTTGAAAAATCTTGGGAAAGCAAGAGAGCCATATCTGCTGGGCCTCTGCGAGCGGAGGGCGGTGTGGGGCTGTTAGCAGCATTCCTCCCAGGAGAAGCTTCACAAACCCAGCAGCCCACAACAGAGCAGTGATGGCCAACGAGAGGGCCCCAGAGCAGTCCTACAACCCAGTAAGAGCACCAGCTGTCCCCCGCAACCCCCCCCACACCCCGCCCCAGGGCACACAGTGTCCTGGACATTTCAGTTCTTTACAGAAAGGAGCAAAGCAACACCAGCAGGGTGGGCAGGCGGCACAGCAGAAATCGCAAGTTTAGTGTCTCAGGCAGGTTCAGCAGACGCACAGGGGAGGCATAAGGGCCTCAGGGCTCAGAGCCGGCCTGAGGGTCCGGCACGTGGCCAGGCCACACAGCCACCGCCCCCCCCCCCTCCCTGAGGGGACCCAGCATTAGCAGAGGGGTCTCCTAGAGGAAGCCTCCTAGAGGAAGCCATGGCTGTGAGGGGTCCCTGATGGTCCCTGGGTGACACTTCCCTCATGTAAGGTCACCTGAGGGTACAGGAGGCCCGTTGCCGTGGAACCAGTCGGCCCCTGCTCCCTGCCCTGGAGTCACCCAGGAGAGAGACGGCCTCGTGCCTGAGAACGGGGTTAACAGGGACATCAGAAAAAAAGGAGTTTTTACTTAGGTCTAAATCATCTGGGACAATCCCAAATTACGCTAATCAAAATCATGCTGGCGTCTGCCGATTACTGATGGAGTTGATTCAGGCTGACAGGTGGACGTGGCCTGTGTGCGTGGGTGCGTGGGTGCACGGAGGGAGGTGTGGAGAGCCCACACCTGTGGGCGTTGGTGAGTTAACATGGATTCTGAGCATGATGGGCCCTCGGTGGTGGGGTGGGGCAGGGCTATGGGAACTCCCCCTTCCTTCCCTTTATGAGGGAGATGAAAGTCAAGGCTCGTGTGTACAGGCTTCCTTCTCTTTCCTTCAGCCTGGATGCAGTAACCAGTGGGGGAGAAGGGAGGGTGGAGCTGTGAAGAAGGGAGAGCCTGGATTGGCAGGGAGGGGAAAGGAATGGGGAGGGGAAAGGAATGGGGAGGGGAAAGGAATGGGGAGGGAAAGGAATGGGGAGGGAAAGGAATGGGGAGGGAAAAGGGAGGGGAAAGGAAT
>NW_020174923.1:16084983-16115255 GCF_003031525.2 Neophocaena asiaeorientalis asiaeorientalis
AGACTGGAGGCCAGGGAGGGGGAGGGAGGAGGCCAGGCTCTGGAGTGCATCCCAGAGCCGGCCAGGAGGCAGGGAGAATCCCTAGGAGAAGGAACAAAGCCTGCCTGCTGGGGAGTCACCTCCCCAGCTGAGGAGAAGAGGGGCAGGGAGCAAACAGAGGCAGAGCCCAGGCCAAGGGTCCACTGTCCCCAAAACGCCCGAGGCTGACATTGTGCTGGGGCTTGTCACCCCCCAACCTTTCACCAGGAGAAGAGCTCTCTGTGGCGGCTCCTACTGCAGGGGCCACAGGCCACGGACCGCGCTCGGGGCCAGCCCGGGCCATCCTGTGGCACTCTGCCATGGTCACAGGCTCGGCCACCAGCTGGCAGAGTGCAGGGGGAGGGGAGGTGCCCCTGAGGAAGTCCCCTGATGTCCTGGGCACCGCCAGCCGCAGAGGGAATGTACCCCCTGCCCCCACCTTCCGCCTGAAGGAGCGGGGCGCTGACTGCAGCCACTGGACCCCACCCCTCGGCCCCAGCAGCACAAGCTCCCACCAGCTGACCAGACACACCAGACGCGAGTTAAACCGGAAAGCACATGTCTTTCCTTCTCTGGCCAGAGCCTGCCGTCTGCAGGGAAGCCAGAGAGCCCGAGTCAAAGCTAAAACAGCAATGTCACTGGGAGCCCACGATCACAGCCTGGGGTGGTCCCCAGCCCTTCTCTTGGCGGAAGACGAGGTGGCAGTGGGACAGGAGAGCAGGGACCGGGGGCACAGCGGAGATACTGAGCAGACACTGGTGAGGAAGCGTGAGTGAAGCGCCATGCAGCAGCCTCGTCAGTGGCAGAGCCAGGACCCGGCGCTCAGGGCAGGAGGCAGCAGCGCATTGCAAGAATAAACCCCCAGGTCTGGACGCAGATATGCGGGCCCAGGCTGGGCACTTTCTGGAGAGAGAGGGAGGTCTCTCCCACTGTCACACCGGCACTGCCAGCCAGAGGCCAGATGCCTGCTCTCAGAAACCATCCTCCTCCCCACGGGTGGACCTCAAAGGGTCTCGAACATCCCGTTCCCCGACGTGTTTATAAACATTTGCCTACAGCTGACCAAGAAGGCTGGGGGAGCGAAGGAGGCCGCGGAGAAGGGGGGCCGAGCCTCAGGTTGCCGAGTTTGCACCCATTTGTCTGTGAACTTGGAGGATAACAGCAGAGCCGGCCAAGTGGGCAGGCGAGAATGAGGATGCCAGGCCCAAATCTCAGGGACACATCCGCTGGGGATGCAGGGAGTCCGCAGGGACACCTGGAGGAGGCCAGATCTAAAAGGGCTCAAAGCAGCGTTTCTGTCCGCCCTCGGCTGCGGGCAGGTCCCTGGTGCATTTCTGTTGGGCTCTTTCGCATCTGGAGCTTCTGCCGGGGGTGGAGCTGTTTTCAAACAGGAGCCGAGAGGCTTAAGAATCAGCTCATCCCTCGCAAATGCAGAAGTCAAAGGCGAGCAGAGCTCGGCCTCTGCTTGCTCTGACGTAGGATGGTAAAGACCTTTGTGTCGGCTCGTCAGAACAAGCGGGCCAGCTGTCCCCAGTGGAGCCCCTTAAAGTGAACCTGACCAGGTGACGGAGCAGTCAGGTGCTGCCACCTTCAGCCCAAACTCAAACGAGCTGTGGGGCTCCCAGCGAGCGGGGGCGAAGATGGGGCTTATGCTGTGAGGACCCAGCCACCAGGAACAGGTCGGAGAGAGGACCAGTCACCTTCCCCGTTCCACCCATGCAGCTCTGGGGCGCCCCTCCCGGAACGGTAGGCACGGGTGTGGGGAGCCTGAGCTACATTTACCTGGGGACCCGGATAGACTCCGAGCCTGAGAATGGTTTATTCTATGCAATATGCAAGTACAAACTCATGCCACTTCTCAAACCCGGAACCGCAGCTCGGCGCAGGGATCGTGTGACAGTACTCACACTGCCGCCTCCTGGCACGTGTTTGATATTATCCTTTGAGCCACACTTGGACTGGACGTTGCTAAGATCCAGCTTCTTATTAATTATCTGCACCTTTGACAGCCAGAAAAAAGGATGAGTGACACACCACACTCAGATGCACCTGCCCCGCACAAACATGTCTGGCTGCAGGCCGGGGAGAGGAGGACAGGGCTCACTCACACCTCCCGGGAAGCATTCCAGAGCTGTGAGTGGCTGGAGGTGGACCCCACCTTACAGCACTGGGTTTACAAAACGGATCCGTCAGGAGGCAGCTCTTCCCTTTACGTGAGGATTGCGTTATGGAGGCCCCCTCAGAGAGCACCTTGGAGGCCTAAAATTCGGAGGCGAGTGTCCACCGGGTTGGGATGGAGCAAAATGTACTCAGTGACATTATTAAATGAATAAATAAAAGCCCCAACTGTGGCTTCATTCATACACCTACCAGACCCCTGTGAACATTCACCGAGACCTTTAGGTGGCTGTCCTCAAGTCTGTTAGGTACTGGAATCACCCGCAGACATATTTTTTAAATGCCAGACCTCACTCCTGACCTTAGAATCTCAGTCTTTGTGCTTAGGAAAAGCACCCCTGGTGCCTGGTTCAGAGGCATGGCTAGATTCAAGAATCACAGACTTCATGGGGAGGACACAGGTGGTTTTATGGAGAAGATAAATCTGGACTCCCTTCCATGGGAGGCCTTGGCCTCCTGGAAGGCAGGGTAAGTGCCTGCCCTTCACCATCGGCTCCCCTTCATCCACAAACCACCAGGCGCTCAGAGGGAACAGGGCGATGTTCCCAGGTGACCCTCCCTAACTTTTCCTGGGCGGGTGTTGTCCAGATGGTAGAGATCCCACTGTATCTCTGCGAGGCTTCTCCTTCTCCAGGCACCAGGGAAAGGGTGTGGGGCTATCCACATTCCAGGGGGAAATGATTTTTACCCAATTTGTCTGTGCATTTCATAGACAGACAACCACGGTGCAGAGAAGGGGAGCTGAGAAACTCTGCGTTTTGTCTGCCAGAGCAGGGATCGCATCCTCGCCGGGTGTCCTCCATCAGGAGTGCTGTATTTGGAACCAGTGGGCCTTAGTTTCTATTAATCCCAGGTATAGATAACTGCCAACTGAAGTTTCCAACCAGCACTGCCCTCTGAAATTCCGGAAATGGCACCAAGACCTCAGCTGCTGCCGGGTGGGGGCCACTGCCCCTGAGGCCCGGGGGCAGCCTTTAGGGCAGTTGTAGCTGGGGGATCAGAGCTGGGGCCTGGTTCATCTAGGGTGAAGGGCCCCAAATCTGACCCAAGAGCCAGAGCCGGCCATCAAGGGGTCCACAGGTCCTCAGCCAAAGGAGGAAATAAGGACATGATAGCAAAATTTGTCCGTCCTACTTTTTGGTTTTAAAAATGGCCTTTCCTCCAATAAAATTTAAAAAATAAAAATGAAAATAAAATGGCCTTTCCTTTATTACATTATTAATTATTAAATTACATTGATAGGAGATATTATTTTTAGATGTCCTTAACCTGGCAAAATTTAAAATATAGTCATCTTCTCTTGGACCCCCATCCCTGTTTTTTTCCTTAATTTCACTGCTCTGAATTGAAAAAACCTGGGAAGCACACATCTAACCCATCGCTTTGTTTTCTTTTATGTTCCTTTAAAGTAAAAAGCTATGCCTTGGGCGCAGCGGTGGCGCAGCGGTTGAGAGTCTGTCTGCCTGCCGATGCAGGGAACACGGGTTCGTGCCCCGGTCCGGGAAGATCCCACACGCCGCGGAGCGGCTGGGCCCGTGAGCCATGGCCGCTGAGCCTGCGCGTCCGGAGCCTGTGCTCCGCAACGGGAGAGGCCACAACAGTGAGAGGCCCGCGTACCACAAAAAACAAAAAGAAAGCTATGCCTTTTTTCATCATAAAAAAGTAACAGGACATCACGATTTTGAAAAACAGAGGTTCCAGAAAGAGGAGAAAACGTTTTCTTGCTAGCACAGCCGCTGTTGCATTTTCTTGAATTCTCTTCAATTCTCATATATAAAAATAAAACTACCATCTCAGACATATAAACGGCAGTAATTATTGTGTACCTACTATTGTATATCTTCCTTTACCAAGTGTTTGCCACGTTCTACAGTCATCAGAAGCACTAATTTTAAAAAGATGTCAGATTCCGTTTCCTGTTACCTGTGCTATCAGATATTTATACTGATTCCATTTTAAAGAATACAGTCTCATCACGAACATCGCTCTGCAAGGAGTTTCTCCCATTCTGTGGGTTATTTTCATAGCACAGAGCGCCAGAAGTACAATTTCTGGGCCAAAGTTACAAACACTCTGAAAACTCTCCACACAGCTCTCCAAATGGCTTTCTAAAAGGGCCAGATTAATTTCCCCTGTGAGCACTGTTGAGAAAGTCAGTTTCAGTTGCTGCCAGCGCTGTGCATTAAAAGAAATTGTTTTTCTTATTTCTTTGATTAAAATAAGTGGATCTGTGTTATTGGCTTATTATGCATTTCTTTGATTATTATTAAAATTGTTCCTTTGTCCTTTTTTTCTGCTAGTAGTTGTATTTTTTTTTTTCTAACATATAAACGTTGACATTTTTATATACTTCCTTTGTAACATTTCTTCCTTTGTAACTTCCCTGGTTTTTAAATGTAAAAACCGTCCCTCATTTAGAGGCTGGATAAATACCTAATTCCACATCACCCTTCTCACCTGCCATTCCCCCGCCCCGGCCCCGCCCCCAACCTTCCTGATGAAGAGGCCATTTAAAGCCCAGAGAAGTTCAGTGACTTTCTCAAGTCAGTGGCAGAATCCACACAGGAATCTAGATCTGGGTGTTCTGTGGCCACGGCTACCTACGTAACAACCATATTTTGCCGGAGCTGTTCTCAAGCCTGTTGTCTCATAAACCAAATAAAAACAACACTCTCTCAAGGTGAACGGTGACGTCTCTCCTGCCATATAGGAGACAGCGTGGCAACACCTCAGCCCAGGCTTGAGCTGGGACGAAGAGGTAGAACAGGTTTTCTCACCCTGCTTTGTAGGCAGTTGCTGTCAACCTCTGCACAATATCCTTGAATCATTTCATCCCACCCTCAAATTTTAAGGAGTCCCACATGAACTCCTGCTTTGGGGATCATTTTTTATTGATAACTTTCCATTGGATAAGTCCCAGAAGCAGACTTTCCAGCTTTCGTAAGAGAACTGGAGTTTAGAATTAGAAAACACACACCAACACACAAAATAATAAAACAAGAAGATTGAAAAGACAATGGTAAAAGAACAGGAGGTCATCAGGACTGACAATGATAAGACTGATCATTACATTTAACTCTGAGCTTCCTGGAAGCCAAGGCAAAAAGCGAAAACATGTTGGGTTACATAACTCTCTTATCTGACGAAGAAAACTTACCCATTTTTCAAGGAGGATTGCCTTATTTTCTGTATTAATCCTTACAAGGACATCAAAAAACTCAAGGGCCATTAAGCAATAACAAGATGTGCAACATACACAGAAATGTTTTCTCTGTGCAGCTTTTTCTTGTTCCAATCCCACAAAAAAGGCAACGAGCTTTTTGGGATTTGGCAGGAGACATAAGGATATTTACAAAGCAGACCTGAATTACTGTTAATTGTCAAATTAAGTCAACACCCTTTTCAGAATGGTAGATTTACAGAAAGGAGAAAAACGGGCAATGGTTTATATTATGAAATTGGAATCCTGAAACTTAATTTCTCAACTAGAGTAAATGTATGATACTGAGCCTCAGCTCTGGGCAGACACTGAAAATAGCCAAAGGAAAAAAACAATGTTTTGGAAGCTCCAAATTTTGATCCCGGGGACTCCCAGTCAAGGGATAAATTCCTGTGGTCAGGGTTCGACCCTGGAGGAGAGGCTGGGGTGGTGTGAGCCTGGGAGCGGGTCCACTTTGGTTTAATCCATTTCCTAGAGAACCCCAAATGGTTCCAAACCCTCATCAGACCTTGTTCTGGTTCTTTTTGGGCTCAGCTTTCTTGATGTGCTCCAGATCGCCCAGCCCTCACCACTCCCACCTCAGCAGCTTCCAGGCTGGCCCAGTGTCCTTGGGTCACCCCTGGTGAGGCCCGTCTCGAGCACTGCCTGGCGCTGGGCCTGGCTTGGCCTCGCTAGGGTCAACAGGCCCAGTGCTGAGGATTGGGGGCTGGGATGCTCTGGTGGGAATTTAACCTGGGGTGGGCACTGGACGCCCACAGCAAGCCTCCTCTTCAAGTCCAAGGTGGTCAGCCTGAGAACTGACACAGGAGATCAAGTAATAGGGGAGTCACCTTTAGAACTATTTATACTGTTCCTTTAAACAGTGACTGCCCCAAGATTCTTTATAATGATGGGATTTACACAAGATTCTTTTCCAGAAACACAGATGTTGTGTATAGGGAGAGATGCCCAGAGGGTCTCAGAGTTACAAGGCTATCCCAGAGGAGGCTCTCAGCCTGGCTCTGCACAGGACAAGCTGTGATACTTCAGCTCAAGTGCAGCTGAGTGCCTGGCCCTGACCCAGGACAAGCAAACTATCCTACGTACAGACTCACTTTATTTACTCCACATAAATGTTCTACATGTGTACTTTTAAAAATGAGACAAAGTTTCAACAGATGCAACCAATTTTTGAAACAGTTCTCCAGAATGGAGACAGACGCAGCGTGCCATCGCCATCTTGTGGCCACATGGAATATTGCAGCCCAAGGCTTTCCAAGCCTGGCAGCTTGGTAGGTTTCTGTCCTGCCTGGGGCCTTCGCATTCCAGCTACTGCCTTGGACATCCTCGGAGGAAGTGACTTTAGCTCCATCTGCTCAAAGCCAACCAGACCACCCCCCATGCTCTGGTCATGACTCTGCATGTCCCTTCTCACCTCGGCAGCCACAGGGATACCCCCAGTTCTCCTTACCTGGCAGCCTCAGCCCCATATGAGCTCCTTCTCTCTCACGATGGAAGGTACCTGGGACCTCTGTGCTCTCCGCTGACCACACAGAGACGCTGCTGAGGTTGGTGCTGCCATCACCTGGGCTGGGCCCAGACCTGCCCTCTTATTCACCTCCCCCTCCGTGACTCACTGACAGTCAGGCCAAAGGCTCTGCGGCAGGTGCTCTCCACTACTCTCTTTCTTCTCCATCCTATCCTGTCCTGTCGGGGCAAACACAGAGCTGGTTCACAGCAGACCCAGCAGGGACCTCCCTCTATCAGCTGTTAAATCTCCAAAGCTCTCGCGTAAACGAACAAAACTCCACCCTAACCCACGCCCTTCTGCTACCCCAGCTGGTACCAGTTTTAGCTTTATTTTGCTTTTGCTCTGAGTATCTCCAGGTGCAGTTTCCCACTATTCTCTCTTCTGTGTCTCCAGCACTCTACGTGGGGGACTTTCCTTTCAAAGACCCAATGACGGTCCCAAACAAGGGTCTGTCCTATCTTCTCTGACTTGATAACAACTGATATTGTGGGTGACACTCCACAACACAGGTGACTCTCAGTATGGTGACCCTTGAGGGTGCAGGTAACCCCCTCAGTGTGGGTGACAACAGTACAGGCGACCCTCAGTATGGGGGACCCTCGCTGGTGCAGGCTGCTCCCTCCTGCATATGCTTCCCTGGCCAACCTCTCCCCTTGCCCTTTTTTATATGCTCATGTGTCTCTCTCTCCTGCCTGGGCCTGGGAGCAGAAACTCTCACAGCACAGGGCCTGGCGCTCAGAGGTGCCGCAGGAATGTTGGATCAATGAATAAAGGAAAGAGAGAAGGAACCAGCTTTTGGTGCTATTGTATGTTCTGTTTTCTAATTTATTTCTGCTCTTATCTTTGTTTCTGTATTCTTATTCTTTTCTTGTATTCTTTTTTTCCCTCCAATAAGGGAATATATGCTGCAATCGTTAAGTTTTTAAAATAATAAAAGCATTTAAAATTATGAATTCCTTCTAAGTACAATTTGGGGGCATCACCACATAATTTATGGCATTTGTTATCAAGGCACTTGGAAAAGGCATCTTCATTTCCAAACTGAATGAGCAGTGACAAAGGAAAGGTTTTTAATTCCCAGGCATTTGTGGCCATATTGGTGATATGCACACAGTGAAGTTCTGCTGTATCACAATGCAATTTCTGCTTCTCTATATTTATAGGTGTTTTTCTTTATGGACTAAATAGATTACTGACATAATATCTGGACTCTTAACAGATAAACCCTTGGCCCTACAGTTTAATTCCTGATATTTGTTCATTTTCCCCTTTCAATTACATGGACTTTCTTTGTCCTTTTATCTTTTTACTTTACTAATATCTACTGTGACACCTCCAGTCACAACTGTGTTTCTATCCATTTTTTTCTTTTTTAAAATATTGATTGATGTGGACCATTTTAAAAATCTTTACTGAATTTGTTACAATATGGCTTCTGTTTTATGCTTTGGCCGTGAGGCATGCGGGATCTTAGCTCCCCACGGGGTCTCAGCCTGGGCTGCACACTGGGAACCCCTAGGGAGGCCCTCTCAAGATTCTCACGGGCCAGGGAGAGGCTTTGGCACTAGGATTTTTTTTTTTTTTTTTTTTTTTTGCGGTACGTGGGCCTCTCACTGTTGTGGCCTCTCCTGTTGTGGAGCACAGGCTCCGGACACGCAGGCTCAGCGGCCATGGCTCACGGGCCCAGCCGCTCCGCGGCACGTGGGATCTTCCCGGACCGGGGCACGGACCCGTGTCCCCTGCATCAGCAGGCGGACTCACAACCACTGCGCCACCAGGGAAGCCCTGGCACTAGGATTTTTAAAAGAATCCTCCCCCTTCCCTGCCCCAGGTGATTCTCCTTTGCAGTCACAAGAGAACTGCTACTCCTTCCTTCCCTCCCCACCTTTGATGGATCCAGCTGGTTCTGTTAAAGTGGCCAGGTGATCATCTGCATTTTCCTTTAAAAGTAATTTCCTTTTGGACTCTTCAAGCAATATATGTTCACTGTAGCAAATCATGAAAACAGAGAAATGTACGAAGCAGAAAACAGATGTTTTACATTTTTTTCCAACCAGTGATCTGTTGCGGTTTTCAGTCTCTGCAGGTTTACAAACATGACCATCTCCTGCTTCTCCTTCTTCCACGTGTCCTCTGTTCCGGGAGTTGAGTTATCCTTCAGACCCTTGGAGCATTCGTTGTCCCTTTTGTAGCCGAATAAACAGTGATTGAGCACTTACTGTACTGTATGTTGGGCTGAATGAGAGGCCACGGGGACCCAAAGATCTCACGGGACCTTGAGGGACCTTCAGTCTAGTCATTTTATTTTATTATTTATTTATTTATTTGGTTGCACTGGGTCTTAGTTGCAGCAGGCAGGCTCCTTAGTTGCAGCTTGTGGGCTCTTTAGTTGTGGCTTGCCAGCTCCTTAGTTGCGGCTCACGGGCTCCTTAGTTGCAGCACGTGGGCTCCTTAGTTGTGGCACGTGAACTCAGTTGTGGCATGCATGTGAGATCTAGTTCCCCGACCAGGGATCGAATCCCGGCCCCCTGAATTGGGAGCGCGGAGTCTTATCCACTGTGCCACCAGGGAAGTCCCAGTCTAGTCATTTTAAAAGGCCTTCTGTGTGGATCCCAGGTGCCTTCTTTTTTCCTTTTCTTGTCGTTTTTCCTGGAGATTAATGTGTTGAACTTTGTTATGGGTCAGGTTTTGTTTCACACAATTTTCTAGGTTTTCCATGGAATTTAAGGGGAAGCTGTTACCTCCCCTTCTGCCATTTCCTCACATCTCCTCCCCAAAAAGCCCCAAGAAAAGTCACTTTTCTTCTTTAACCTTCAGTTGCCATGGACACACGTCTGCGCCCCAGCGCGGTGCGGCCATAACCTGGGGGCACCCTCCCCATTTCCGCCCTGAGCATCAAGTCGCTGGCCCTCGGGGCCAGCGGCTCAGGTGCGAGGCGTGGGTTCCTCCCTGTCAGCCCTGTCACTGCTGCTCTCAGCGGAGTTACCAGAACGGGGCCAAATGGGCTGGGGCAGCCGGTGGGTGTTTGCAGGTGTGTGACAGAGCCCCGCAGGCTGGGAGGCACTGACAGTCATGGTTTCCCTCTTGCCGTGATGAGCACGCTGGTCACAGCCCCACAATCTTCTCAGTGGTGCAGAATTGGCCGTGTGGGGCTTTGTTTTTCATTTTTCAAAACAGGCAAATGCTCTGTGCTATGAAAACAGGGCACACACAGGACATCCACAGCGTTGGGGGAGGGGTGCGAACGCCAGTGGGAAACATCCCATCACCTCGGAAACCCTCTCCTTGGGGGTCCCTCTGCCCCCAGAGCCTCACAGAGGGGTCAACTTCAAGCCAGCGCCCCAGCCAGCTGCACCAGAGCCCCTTCTGGAAGGAGACAGGCATCTTTACGAAGCACAGCAAACACTGCAGGAAGGTAAACACGGCTCAGGCCCAGCACTGTGGCCCAAAGACCAGTGCGATGAGACCCCGAGAGGCACCCAGACCTCCCCACTGGGCAGGACCGCTCGGGTCCCAAGGATGGGAAAGGCCAGCAGGGGTCCCTGAGGCTCCACGGGAAGCAAAGTGCACGGTTTCAGGCAATGGCACCAACATGGACCAAAGGTGCTCCGAGACACCCTCCCTCCACGGTGACCCAGGCCCCAGACAACAGTGATTAATAAAATCAAGAGTGCGGAGGCCCCAGCTGGGGGTCCCGACTGAAAGGGAAACATTGGCCCCTGCCCACCAGGAGGCTCGCTGCCCCAAAAACGGCCCAGCCTGGAAGGCCCAACACAAGAGCTGGGTCTTGGGCCTCCAATCCCTTTCCCGCCTCCCTTCTTCCTTCTCTGTTCCCCACCCTGTGCTCGTGGGGGAGGACTGCTATTGTCTGAATTGTGTCCCCCAAAATCCACACGCTGAAGTCCCATCTCCCAGCACCTCCGAATGGGACTGTATTTGGAACAGGGTCTCTAAAGAGCTCATTAAGTTAAAATGAGCTCATTAGGGTGGGCCCTAATCCAATATGACTGGTGTCCTTATAGGAAGGGGGGACTGGGACACAGCGACACCCAGAGATGGACCATGTGAGGCCATGGGGAGAAGGCGGCACCTACAAGCCAAGGAGAGACGAAGACACGACCCCCGCCGACACCTCGATCTTGGACTTCCGGCCTCCAGAGCTATGAGGCGTTACATTTCTGTTGTATAAGCCGCCCAGGCCATGGTATTTCGTATGTCAGCCCTAGGAAACTCATACAACGGGGGATGGGGTCAAGAAGAGGAGGAAGACGGTCCAGGCCGTCCCCATTTCTCTCCACCTCTGACCCTTGGAAGCTCATTTTCTCCAACTTTGGGAGACCCAGAAATGTCATGAGCACCTGTTCGTCCCTGAGAGAATCAGTTGTTCAAAACAGAATCACGAATTTCTCCAGAATTGGGACCTAAACAAATGTCCAACCAACACCAGAGACACACCCACCTATGGACTGGTTGTCTCATTTTCGAAACACAAGGCAGCCAGGGAACCCCTGTGGCACCCACTTTGAGAACCGCCAGGTCACGGAGCTACAAGCCTGTCACCTCAGATCTGTCCAATCAGCAAGGGCTGAAGTGAGGAAGGGAAGAACCGGTACTTTCTCTCCCCTGAGCAGGGCACTCACGGCCTGGTGGTGACCCCAGTAGAGAACCGAACAGTAACCTACTGTCTTTCCTTGAAGAGGCCGGGGAGGTGCTTGTGCTATGGGGGGCGGGCGGGGGGACCCAGGCTGGTGGTGGGAGGAGAGCCGCTCGCCCGTCTCCAGCCCAGCTGCAGGGGACCCACCCGCCTCCTCTTGCACAGCCAGCCTCTGCACGCCCTTACCTTCCCGCCTCCCGGCTGGTGCTTCAGGTTTTCTGTGGAGCCGATCTTGGACTTGACGTTCTTCAGGTCTGGCATGGGCCCGGGGGCGGTCTGCAGGCGGCTCTTAGCTGCAGACGGTGACTTGGGTGGAGTGCGGACCACTGCCACCTTCTTGGGCTCCCGGGTGGGCGGGGTCGGCAGGGAAGGGGTGCGGGAGCGGCTGCCCGGAGTGCCTGGGGAGCCTGGGCTGCTGTAGCCACTGCGGTCCCCGGATTTCCCAGATTCACCTGGAAAGGAAGGAGGGCATGAGGCCAGTTAGCAAAGGGCTATCTGTCCTGGGGTCCATTCCCAGACTCAGGGTTGGATCAGGCACGTGGAAACAAGGTCAGAAGCTCAGTCAAACCAGCAGGAGGCTGCCCTTGGTCCCATTTCTAGAGAAACGTCTCCACTTCTCAGCCGTGCTGCTTTGCGACAGAGATATCCTGCTTCCCAGAGAAGCAAAAGAGTGGTCGCCAAGGACCACCCAGTACCCCCTAGAGGGGGACCAACTCTGCCCTGTGGCCCTGGGGGCCAGGAGAGGCTCCAGCTAGCTGCGTGGTCTCAGACAAGTCATTTACCCACTCTGAGCTCAGAGGAAAAAATTGTAATGCCTGCAGTGAGTGAGGCCGGGCAGGGATACATGCCCTGTGCCCTGAATAAGGGCAATGCAATGGTGGGCCAGGGGCCCATCTGGATCCACTGGACTCTTTAACCACAGGGTGAATTTTAAGCTGTTCTCCAAGTTCAAGGCCCCTTTTCCCTCAGACCCCATCCAAACTCCCAGCTCCTCTGTGGTACCTGGGCTCCACAATGGTATACCTGCTTCGTGTCCATCTGTCCCTCGCTCGCCGAACAAGCCATGCCGCTTCCTGCCGCCCTGCCCTCCCGAGAACCCTCTCCCCACCAAAGCGATGCGCAGCAAATAGCAGTGCACTTTTCCAGGTGCAATGCGGGCGCCAAGCCCTCCAGGAAGGCCACTGGGCCCATCCCTCTCCCAGCGGAACAGCCCTGGGTTCCCTAACATGCGTCTCTTCCTGCACTTCTCATCCCCCATCACACTTAAATAGTTGGCTATTCCGTCTGCCTCTTGGATTCGTGTTTCACCAAGTGTGGCCCCAGGCACCCCTGCATCAGAATCTCCAGAGCCACCACGGAGGAGTGGGACCTGTAAGATGCAGATCTCCAGGCCCCATCTAGACCTGATGGGACAGAATCTCTAGGGGTGGGGCCTGCAAAATTGGTGCTTCCCACGCTCCCAGGGATTCTTGAGCAGACTTGAGTCTGAGAGCCACTGGGCTGGATGCTGGGCTCCAGCTCTGAGGGTGGCGGTTGCCCCCGCCCCAGGAACCATTTGTACCAAACAGGGACCTGCCGGGCCCCAGGCTGCAGAAGGGCAGCTCTTTGCTGGAAGCGGCGGCGTCTCTTGCCGAGGGGAGAAGGAGCGTGTGGAGTCTCCGTGTCTGCTGGAACTCCCTCACGCTGCCAAGCTCTGCAGCCAGGGCTCGGTGCCCCCCACCCTTTGCCCCCAGGCACACAGGCTGGCTGGTGGACCTGGTGGTGCCTTCAAATTCTTCCTGCGCCACTGGATTGCAGAGTGACCTTAGGCAAGTTACTCGACCTCCCCGGGTCCAGCGCAGTGACCGTCACCCACAGGATGCCGGTGCGATCTCACATGTAACCTGGTTGGGGCCAGTGCAGACCTCCAGCCCCCGTATCAGCTCGAGGCACATCCTCCCCTGGGCCCACCACAGCCCTCGGCTGAAGTGAGAGCACGCAGGATTAGAAAGGCCCGTCGGACAGACATATCCGCACAAACCACACGAAGAGAGGAGCAGGAATTCTGACTGTGCCAACTTCAGGCTCAACGTGGGAAACCTACGTTTCAGAAGCACGTCCTCTTGGCTCTAAAAACCTAAGCCAACCAAGAGGCACATGCGCAAAAGGCATGACCCTGCGGGCGAAGCAGGCTCAGAATTACCTCTCTCAGATTTTGCCCCTCCATGAGGTGGTTTTTTCTGCACTTGCTCCGTAGCTTAAAAAGAAAAATCCACAGAAAGCCTGGTTATCATCAAGCTTAAAGAGGCCTTAATGAATGTTTTTTTTATGGGTGCCCAGTCATGCCCAGCCAGGCCATCCACAGAGGTGACCAAGGCGGGGAACGGGGTCAGGGACTCCATCGGGTAGGAAACAAGGCCAACTTGGGGGAGATCTGTCCACCCAAGAGCAGGTAAGATCCAAAGAGAAACACACGTTCTTGTTTCCAGTTATGATCCAGTCGCGTCAATCAACTGGCGTAATGACCAGTGAAAAAAAGCAGCGTCAAAATCATGTAAAAATCCCAGTCACAAGTCTCGAAGTTACCCCGTACCATATGTATCGTATACATGTGGAAAAACCCCGTGGGAGAAAACCGACGTACGGGCCTCAGCGAGCGGGCGTCCGTGCAGGCCCCACTCTACGGCAACCTCGAGAAACATCACAGCCAAGACATGCAGCAGACAAGGGCTCTGAGCGGCCACCCCAGGGCCAAGGGGCAGCAGAGGCCCCGTGGCACCAGCCCAGGCCTCGTGCGCAGCCCATATAAGATCCACAGGGCCCCTGAGCCGGTGCAGGCCAGATGCCCCCCGAGTCATGCACAGTCTAAACCCAGTTTCCTGGGACAGTCCCCAGGGCAGTGAGACAGGGGCACTCAGCCTGGCTGTCCCCAGTGGAAGCAAGATGGCTCAAGTGAAGCCTCGCCTGGTACTCAAAACCCAGTGGCTTTACTCACAGGAGCCCGGGGGAACGGGCCCAGGGTGTGGCTGCTTAGCTAAGATTCTTACGTTCTGTCCAAGGGTCCCTAACATCCCAGCAAGTTAGCAGGGGCCGTGCCCTGTGTGAGGTCACCTATAGTGACCTAACCCTCATTTGGGGACTGAAAAACACCTCCCAGGGGCCCTGGATGTGGGGTCCAAGGATCTCAGAGAAGCCCCTTTTCCGTCAGTTACTAGTCTTACGGCTGCATTTTCCTCGTGCTTAAAAGTCTGGTTAGACTTCGTCGAGCCTCGATTTCTTCGTGGTAATAAGTGGGGATTCAATATCTAGCTCAGAAAATTAAAAGAATTAGAATTCGGTGCTTAGTAAACTGCAGGCGTCGATCAGCTACCAGAGCTTAACTGTCAGGGCCTCCACAGCGAGCTCTCCCCCGACTTGGATTCCAGAGAACATCCCTCTTACCCGTGCCTGGTGGGGTCTTCGGGGTGGGCGTGGTCTTCTGGGTGGGCGTGGTTTTTGCTGGAATCCGGGTGGCGTTGGCCGGGCCCTTCTGGCCTGGAGGGGCCGCTCCCCGGGGTGTGGCGATCTTCGTTCCATGTTTACCATCTGCCCCCTGTAAACGAAGCATGGTAGAGTGGTTTTTACGACTGAGAAAGGTTCCTGCCACCCGGTGTCAATGCCAGCCCCATTCAACCACCGTGACTCCAAATGAGGCTAAGGTTGGGGTGACACTTTGCCAGCCAGATACAACAAATGTCCTCTACAATGACGAGGGTCTGCTGGGCACACAAATCCACAGCCCCTCCCAAATGCCTACCTTTTCCTCCTGGAGGGACATTTTACATGAGTTATCTGCAAGAGCTGAGCTAATGTATTTAATAAAAAGTCAACAGAGCTTACAGCAATGATCGAGTTCATCATCCAACCAGTGTCGGCAGGCAGGACATCTGTAGACTCTTCCTACGTGGACACCATTCTCTGACTCCCTTAGGGATTTATCTGACTGGTGGTGGTTAGTTTCAGAGGGACAAGGAGACAGTTTGTTGAAACTGACCGAGAGTGCTAACAGAGCTCGGCCCTATCCTTCTGTTCTCTCCCAAACAAGCCTCAGGCTTCAGTACCACCTCAGGTGTGCTAAGAGCCCTTGGCGGGTGAACACCAGCATCAATTAGCAAACTGGCCAAAGGTGGAGCACAGGTGCACAAGTCAGCTGACTGGGGACAGTGACTGGGTCTGGGGACCCAGTTGATGACCTTGACATATAACACAAACTCAAAGAAGAAACTGACATGAACTGAGGACCACGAGATGGTTCAGGAAGGAGTAAACTGGTGGAACAGGCATGGCTGCGGAGTGGTGCTGTCCGACCCAAAATGAGGGCAACCTGGAAGCACCCCCCGGTTACCAAAGTCAGAAATGGACAAAGGAACCCAAGCAGAGTGGCGATTTCCAAGCCAGGGTCCCCTCCGGTGCCTCAGGGCTGCTGCCACGAGGGCCGACGGGGCGCCGAGAAGGATGGCACTGTGCCTCCTTTTCCTTGTTTCACCCAGAATTTTAACTGTGCTATGTGGCGCTTCTAGGTAAGAGCTTATCCGAAGAAAGGTCTTTGCAGCTAGAAAAGCATACACTTGAAAACCACAGCAGAGCAGCCTCGTTCTTTCCAAAGGCGCTTTCCTTACCTTGACTTTCATCTCCTTTGCTCCAGAACTGCCAGTTCGGGGTGTGACAGAAGAGACGTGTTTAGGAGAGGAAGATGGCTCTGGGCACACGGCGGGGCTGGAGGGTTTGATCAAAGGGTCTGAGCTACCAGGAGTGGGGCGTTTGGAGCTAAGGCAAGGCCTATTGCTCAGGGTTTTAGCAGAGGAAGGTGTGGATGTCTTAAACATAAACATGAATAAAATCAAAATAAAAGTCAGCACATGGGAGAAATGAACAAACTGAAAAAAAGACAGTGACTACAAATAAATAAGACAGGTAATGGTTTAAAGCCGTGATCTCCAAACTGTTTGGATCACGCACCCTTATCAGTCCTTCTTATCAGGAAGAACAGAACGTGACCATACATCTCATGTACTTGCAGTTATACACCAGCTAATACATATACTACAATGCTAACATATGACGAACATTATGAAACTTTCATGTGGCAGAACTTGGACAATGGATAGACTTTCTGGTATGTTCTTTCTCCAGCCCATTGGATCTACTTCAGCTCTGCCCTTTGGAGACCACTGGTTTAAAGGTGTCTCGCACCCAAAGAGTTGATGGAGGTCGCCAAAAGTATGTGATTCTTAGGCTGTTTCTCAAGAAAACACCTCCAATGTGTCATGGGTCAGAAGTGCCCCAGGTTCTGCTCAATTCCAGGTGGGGAGCTCATGCTGGCCCCCTAACTCCTGGCCCTCTTCCACCGCACCAATAGAACTGTCCTTGCGAAAAAGAGAACTGTGCCTGCCCCAGGTCTTGAAGATTCTGCCTGACACCACTTAGATCACGCGCGTGCGTGCACACACACACACACACACAACACACACACACTTTCTGAATAAAGTCTCAAAGCTAAACACTGTCTGGTGAATCTTATCTGGCCACTGTTTACGCTTGGACACGGTCCACCTAAGGAAATAGGCTGGGTGGGGCAGGCGGCCAATGGGACAGGGCTCCGTGAGCTGGCTGGCCTCACGGAGATGAGAGCATGTGAAGGATGGTGGCCGACACCTGCGGTTTGTCTGGATGGCCTCTGGGGGCCTTGGATGGGGATGTGTGGCCCTGGTAGGGAAGGGTGGCCTGGGAGGCGGAAGGGCCATGCCTTCAGGAATACAACCAAGAGGCCAAGCCCAGAGGATGTCAGAGCTACAGAGCAGGGTCCTGACCAGAGACTGTGCTACTGGGGTTCATCACTAAGGTGGCTGAGACCCTCTCTGCTGCCAGCCTTGGGGAGGATGAGGGCGAAAGGAATGGAGCATGGGGGTGAGGGGAGGGATGCGGGCTGAAGCCCTGGGGCTGCTGACAAGAAAAGCTGAGGGTGGGTACTGGCAACCCCTCCTTCCCCAGCTGCGCGAGGTCCCCCTCCCCTGGCACTGCTCCCTACCTGGCCAAGTGGCCAAGGTTCGTGAGAGATCTGCCCCCTTGCTGTGAGGCTGTGAGCAGCTCCAGGGCAGGGACGGCTTCCTGATGGATGAGTGAACAGAATGCATGCCGGCACGAGGACGCGATTCCCCTGAATGGGCGTCGTGACTGGCGAGCAGCTATTGCCTCCCCTCAAGTTCCCGCAGGACCCTCAGCTGCCCCACTGATGGGCAGAGTCCTGATGGCGAAGCCTACTTCCTCTAGGGCAGACACTTCGGGCAGCGACCCTCAACACACAGGACCAAACTCCTAGGGCTTCATTCTGCATCTGGGGACTCCGTCAGGCCTCCAGGACTGATGATTAAGACCCAGGCGTTTCAGGCAGCATGCATATGGGACATTTGAGACACCTTTACGGAAAACAGGTCTTCATCTAGGGCCCCAGTGAGGGTTTCCTGGCAAAACACTACCATGCATTTACAGGAGCTTTTTCCAAGATGCACAGTCATGGAGGAGAGTAAACTACAGCTGAAAGGGAGCATGACAAGGACCACATCGTTCCAGGTGTGGTTTTGGTGGTGAGCAAGTTGCTTCATTTTCTGGTCCTCGGGGGGTTTCTGAAGACCGGCTGGCGGGATTTCAGGACGGCGTCCACGGCATCATGGCCGTGTCCACTCAGTATGTCGGGTGTGTGTCAGGCTTCCCTCCTCCAGCCTGTGTCAGCCCCACTCCGAGCTCGGCAGCAACCAAGCCGATCTGCTCAGAGCTCCCCAAACAGTCTCCTCATGCCCCCGGGCCTTTGCTTGCACTGGTCCTATTCCTTAGAACGCCTCTTCTCACTCCTACGTCACCAACCCCCTTCATGTTTCCTTCTCGGCCTGCCTCACAGCTCCGCTCTTCTAGGGCTTTTCCAGGACCCTCCTCCTCGGGCTGGAGATCTCCTTCTTGCTCAGTACTCCCTCAGCCCCCTAAGGAAACGGTATTTTCTAGATATATCTTAAATATGTCTATGTGCGTGTATGTATATAGATACATATTTGCTGAGCCTAGACCTGTAGCGGGAAGTGTAAAATGTGCAAATTTCAAACTTCATTGCAGAAAATTCAAACACACCTTCATTTACTGTGAACGTCTTAATTCAAACTATGCTGATGCAACTACAATTAGCATTAATTAATTCATAACTTGCTGACTGCCCTTCCCTGGCCCAAGCGTCCAGGGATAAATGCTAGAATTTTAAAAGTTTGCATAAAAACACAAAGCACTTGGAATGACAGCTGTACTTCAGGGACAAACGCTCTCCACATGTTATATATAAAGATTAATTCAGATACAAAGCATGGCTTCTTGATCAACTTGATGGCAACAGAGAGGTTTCATGGTTTTGTCAGCTTACCTTGGTTTTTTTGTCCTCGGGTCCAGCCCCATCTTTGCCTTTACTGACCATGCGAGCTGATAAAATATAAAATGAGAATGTATGTTACACCCATTAGCACAGCTCACAGAGAGCCCGACGGAGTGGAGCTGATTTCTTGGGATCCATACAACATGTCTTGTTCAGTTGGGCCAGTGGAAATCCAGTTGATTTTCTTTCCCCTTGAATCTGTTAGGTTCTCGTTGTTAGTATCAACATAGCACACTGGAGTCTTTGCTTGGAGCATCCTGACAAGAGGGGGCAGCAGGCTGGCCGAGGGCAGGGACATGCAGAGGGGAAACTGTTCCAGGCATATGTTGGCACAGGGGCCATCAGGGAAGGTAGACAGTACAGGACCACCTCTCACAGGCTCCCTCCCCGTCTCTGTCAGGGTCAGCCTCCCACAGCTGGGGCCAACCCCACTCCAAGGAGGGGCATTTGGAAAACCCAGGGCCACGGATGGGGCAGCTCAGCCAGGCTCCGGTCCCTGCAGGACCCCTCTGCTCATTCAAGGGCCAAGGGGTGTAGGCGGTTTTCCCAGAGCCCGCCCCTCACTAATGGAGGCTTTGGTGACCAGCCCCAGCTGGCTCTCTGACAAGCCCATTCCACCCTTGACCCAACCCTGGAGGGTCTTCTCACCACTTACAGGCTCTACCAAGAGGACTAATGCTTGCCAGTTCTCCAAGCTAGCAACAATCTAGCTACTGTCAAACATCCTATAGATAACCTCTGGATTTTAGGACCAAACCATTGACGGCTTTTGTGTTTGGAAAGCCACACCCGTTGGTGAAACCAATCCACTTGTCTACCAGTGTCACCTCTAACTCACTCCTGTTATTGGCATTCATTATTGAAGACTAATTATAGATTTCTGTCTTTGGCTTCAATATTGTATACCCCCTGCTCCAGGGACAATGGGGCTGGTTGGAGCATCTCACTGGTTACTGGAGACCAGATTGCTAGAGTGACCAGCACTGATGACCTAGCCTAGAGGTTTTCAAACTTTACTATGCAGCAGAACCCCATTGGGAGAGATTCCTAAAATACAGAATCC
The DNA here is from genome assembly GCF_003031525.2 of Neophocaena asiaeorientalis asiaeorientalis. Lineage (NCBI taxonomy): Eukaryota > Metazoa > Chordata > Mammalia > Artiodactyla > Phocoenidae > Neophocaena > Neophocaena asiaeorientalis. The sequence continues at coordinate 16,105,056 of NW_020174923.1, forward strand.
CGGGCTCACTCTGAGACAGTAAGCCTAAGGTGGGGCCCAGGAATCTGCATTTTAATAAGAGCCCCAGGTGGACCTGGTTCACATCTTTTGCCCCAGTGACCATCATCGTCTATGTCACAACAAAAGCATCTGCTACATCAGCATTTCCCCGAGCTGACTGGCGAATTGGGGAAATGCATACCATGTATCCTTCTCAGAGGGTCATAATGTACATTAGAATAGTAAAGGCTCTGACAAGTCCTGCTGCAGCAAACCCTGTTTAACTTTGTTTCACCTGGTTTTTTTTTTCCCAAACTAATTGGACCATGGAACTCTTTTTTTCCCTGGACACACCTATCAACATCCAGTGGACCAGTATTCAATAAAATGCCGCTTCAGGAAACGCTGTTGCAATCTGTCAAGTCACAGTATTCCGTCCCATGCTATTTTGGAGTTTAGGATATTTTAAAGTAGGACTCTTTCTCTGACTTAAATTTCAAATACAGGTTCCTTTATCTATCACATTTCAAAGTTTTCACGACGAGTAGACTCTAATCCACATTTAACAGGTGTCTGCAACTGACAGCTTAAGTAGCCTCAATTTCTGGGCCCCGCAAATCATTCTAAAATGCTACAGGACCTAAATATATGAATGCGCTCGACTTGCGGCCATCCAGGAGGCCCCCTCTGCTGTATAAACTGTCCTCTCACTGACAGGACACAGACCCTGACCCTTGGGAACCTCCCCTCCCATCTCTCCAGCTCCTGAAGGGCTGCCGCAGTGACGCTTCCCAGGGCTCAAGACTGGGCCAGGGCTGAGACCCCTGCGATCCCAGCACAGGGACTGCCTGGGCTCTGCCGAGGGAGGAGGAGGTGTTTTCTTCCACAGGGAGTTTTTGTTTCTGCTCACTGTCTATCCTGCCACGAGGCAGGGTGGAGTGGAGTGGGGGTGGGGACTCTGGGCCACCTCCAAATGCTTGTGTGTGTCGCCTGCTACATGTGATGTGTTGTCCACTGACAGAGCCGAAGAAGAAGACAGGCACGTGCCCTCTGAGTCTCCGGGCTAGGAGGACACACTTCAGAACCTTCTGGAAGGCACCATGGTGTACAGGGAAGGAAGGGCCTTTCGGAGCAGACCTACCTGGATTCCGAACCTGGCTCCATCACCTAATACTCAGTGACCTTCAGCAAGGTACTTTACCTCTCCGAGCCTCAGTTTCCTCATCTGCAAAGTGGGGCTAATTATGCCCACTTGGGAGGGTTGGGAGGGTTCTAGACAATGAATTTGAAACACATAACAAGCCCTCCAAAGTGGGAGGAGCTGCTATGCTCTCTGTGGAGCGTGGCCCACCAGCCTCCAGCGGGCCGATGGAACCTTGTGGATAAATCAAGTGGCCAGAGAAGCGAACCGGGCAGAAAGCATGGGGCGGGGGGTGTTGGTGACATGCAAAACGGCGGGCAAGCGTGAGAGGAGCCTGGAGGGCAGGAGGAGGCGGGAGGGTGAGCAGAGGCCCAGTGGCCGGTTTGGTGGCTGTCCCCCGGGGGCCTTGGAAGCGGCAGGAACCAAGGAGGGGCCGGAAGCTCAGTGGCAGTGCCCGCAGCCTGGGTGGCACACAAGGTCGCCGGGCAGGAGCAAAGGAGCTCAAGACACAGACCTTTGAGTTGAGGAACCCGGCTGACGGGCTTCCCCGGCAGACCAGCTGCAGGCTGCTTTTCAGATGGTTCTGGAAGGGCAGTCTTTTTTGTGTCCTCGCCCTCAGAGGGGCCCCAGGGCTCTTGCTCTGCTCCAGAGGCCCCAGGAACTGCAGCCCCTTCCAAATCCACCTCCGAAGGTCCCTGCTCCTTCTGCACATTGGCTTTGATTTCCACGTGGAACATGAACTCGGGGGGCTCGTCGTGCCCTTCCGCTGGGGGCCCCTCCCCGGGCCCATCGGGCTCTGAGACCCGGGTCTCTGCAGAAACTTTAGAGAGGAAATCAACAGGGAGGGGGATGGCACCCTTGGCTGAGAAACCAGGGATCCCAGGGGCTTCTCCGGAAACTGCATCGGGGGTTGGCCCGCCTCGGGTGGTGGGGCTCTGCAGACGTGGGGAGGCCTGGGAGGGAAAGGAGTCCTGGGGAGAGGACTCGTCAGTGTCCCGGTCTTCATCCACCTCCTCGGCCCCCAGCCTCTCTTTGCCCTGCTCCCTCTTCAGAGGCGGCCCCTCCTGGGTCAGGTCTCCCAGAAGCTGGCACTCCAGCAGCTCAGAGCCGCAGCGGCTGCCGTCTCCATCCTCAGGTTCTGGCCCCGAATGCTGGTGTGTGGCCTCTCTGGGGCCTTCGGGCAGGATGGGAGCCCCAGGCATGTCAGACACGTGCTGGCAGCTCAGACCTGGGGTCCCGGGCTCCATGGCCTCACCTCCACGGCGCCCTGGTTCCCTGAGGAAGCTTTCCTGGACAACCTTGACACTCCCAGGCTCAATCTGGAGACATCCAGGGTAGGTGGGCTTCGGAAAGGCCAGCCCCTCCTCGGCCTGCTCCCCTCGCTTTGGTCCCCACTCCTGGTGGGGCTCCTGAGGGCCTCCTGGTGGGAGAGGCGGCTGGCAGACAGGATGATGCTGGGAAAGGTGAGGGATCGCCAGGATGGGAGCTTCTGGCTGTTTCTCCCCCAGATGCAGCTTGGAGACCCCAGAAGCTTCTTGGCCGTGTGCAGGCTGGACCTGAGAGCTAAGCCCATTAGCAGGGGGCCTCTCAGACACTTCCCTCTGCTGGCCCGGAACTCTCCCCTCCTCTGGGTTTGAAGAGGCGGAGGTGGCAAAAGGTTAGCAAGAGCGCATTAAGTGTTTAAGAGAGGGGACACACTTTGGAAAGAAGAAAAGGACATTTAAACGGCATCTCAAGCCCACCTAACCAAGAAAAAGGAGCCCACGCTCTGGGCTCACCCTCGTTGCTTTTCTTTGCTCAGAATGAAAGGTCTCTTGGTCTATCTGCCACCAACTTGCTGGGTGAGCACCTCCCCTCTCTGGGCCTCAGTTTTCTCATCTTTGGACCAAAGCCCCGTCTAGTGCCAGCATTATCCCTCTGCCCATCGTGGGTCTGGTTGGGCTCCGAGCATCCTGTCATTAACTGGGGCTGCCTCGTGCTAACTCCACCAGCCACGAAGCTTGTCCTCCTCTCCAGGGAGAGCGAGCCCCCCGAAGACTCTGGCCTCTAGCTGGGACCTGGCTGGGGCGCAGTGAGGATCTCTTTTCCTCTCCTTCCCTCTCTTTGCTGAATGAAACCAGCAGCTGTCTACAAACCCACCCTGACAGATTTGAAAAGCCCAAAACGTATCACCATCAGGGCTCGAGTCTTTACTAACAGACCTGCCATGAGACCCCAGTAAACAGAAACACGGTTCAGGTGCATCCGGATCGTGGATTATGGACAGCCTTCTGCATGAGGTGAGGCGACCACCGTGGCAGTAAAGGTGGTCTGCACGGCAAAGACATGCACGGCCCACGGGGACCACTGCTTCACCCCTATCACACCACTTGCCATGTGCCAACCTAGTGGATGGAGGGCACAGTTCCCTTTTCTCTGCTTCATTCATGCGACATTCACGTGAATCCCTCCTTAAAGTATCCGTGTATTGGGACTTCCCTGGTGGCGCAGTGGTTAAGAATCCGCCTGCCAATGTAGGGGACACGGGTTTGATCCCTGCTCTGGGAAGATCCCACATGCAGCGGAGCAACTAAGCCCGTGCGCCACAACTACTGAGCCTGTGCTCGAGAGCCCGTGAGCCACAACTACTGAGCCCGCATGCCACAACTACTGAAGCCCACGCGCCTAGAGTCTGTGCTCCGCAACAAGAGAAACCATCGCAGTGAGAAGCCCGCGCACCGCAACAAAGACCCAACACAGCCAAAAATAAATTAAAAAAAAAAAAGTATCTGTGTATTAAGGACAGGAGTCGTACGCTCATTGGTTCTCCTAATAAACATTCCGTATTTGTTCTAACTCCCAACTCTTCAAACATCCTACCTAGTTCCAGAACAACTTCACGGCTCTCCTCTAAACAAAATCTGGAACCCCAAAGGATTGGGGGTCTTGGAAGAGAAAGAGACTGGATGAGGGGAGGGGAAGGAGGTGGGAGAACACAGGTGTCCACACACATGGGTAACACGTCCCTCTCGCCCCAACCCAGTCGGAGTCCTTGCAGCTGCCCACTGGACCCCTATCAAGAGGCCCGGCTCACCCTTACCTCTCACCCCTACACCGGGGCCTTGAGCTCACCATCTCACTCATCTCGTGTTCCTAGCACCGCCACAGAGCCTGCCACAAGGCCAGGGATCAGTACATGAAGGCGTGTCAGGAAAACGTGCTGATTTCCGCCTTCCGCGGGGTCTACAGGCACCTCACGGGGCCCTTGGTCAGTCTCGGGGAAGAACCGCCCAAATGACAGAGACGGAGGAAACAAGCTGGGCAGCAGGCAGCCTGAGCAGGTGCCTCAGTGCCTCTTCTTCCCACCCCACCGCTCAACAGACCAGAAGCGCAGCAGCTGCCGGTCCTTACACCCACTGACGGGCCAGGTCTCCAGCGCCTTCTGGGAAAAGCTTTCCTCCAGAGCTTCCTAGAAATTGCTCATGATGTGGATGTCACTGTACTCTGATATGCTGCAGGACTTTAAAAGCCCCTCATTAAACAGAAACAAGGGCACCAAACACAGCCTGAAAAGTTACCAACAGATGACAGTACAGCACATGTGTGAGTGAGGAACCTTAGCTCGTGCCATTGCACTCCTGGAGGAAGGAGCCAGGCTGGGAGGACATTCTATTCAGCTCCCAGAAGACTGTAAAGTGCTCAGTAAATATTAAACGTAGCAATCACCGGGGGTGGGTCCAAGGTAAAAAATATTTGGGAAAACACAGTTTGACGTGTTAAAATGTGTGTCCCCACACTCCCTTGGGAGACCTGGTCCTGGAGACACTCACAGAAGAAAGGTCTACCCTGGTGTGAGCAGGGGTGAGATGGGTAGGGTCTCCCCACACCTAATACTCAGCCAATGGCAGCTCCATCCTGAAACATCTTTTCTGTCTTAGTACTTCATGAACACAGGCTGCCAGAGGTTTTCCTTCTGCAGCAGGAAAGCAAGAAAGAGATAATAGCTGTGCTTTTGTATACATGGCTCTCCCTAAAGCTGCTTGTTTTTGTTCAGAACAGACGGCAGGCCTGTGTCAAATAAAATGTTTGCGGATCACGAGTGAGTCTGAATTTCACGAGGTTCCACTGGAGGGAGCTTGGGCTTGGCCGTGTGGATCAGCAGCTCCAGTCAAGACATTAAATACTGGCCTTGGGAGTAGAGGTAGAAACCTCCACGTGTTCACAGATTTGGTGCCAATTTCCCATTGCAGATGTTGCCTGGCGTTCATCTTTATATCTATATGACCCTAGGCCAGTGCTGCGAAAGTCAAAAATTCAGTTAGCACAAAAATAAAGTTTCTAGGAAAGCTGATGGCCTGATCTTTTTGTTGCATGGAATATGTTTTAGGGGCATGGAGACATAGCCTGCAATAAAAATTGGTAGAAAAAACTCATTCATTTCTTTTTATGGAAATAGATCATCATTTCCAGAGGTTATAAAAACCTCTAATTTTACCTAAAAGCTGCAGATCATAACCGAAAAGAAACAGGAGGCAGGATTCTAGTTATTTAACACACAGACTGAGGTTTCCCCTTACAATGATTACCCCTTCTAATATTTTCTGAAGCTCTTTGTAAGCCTAAGAATGAAAACACGCCTTTCCATGACATGTGAGATGAGAAACCCTAGCCCACTACGGGGGCAGGGACCCCTGGGGAGCAGAAATGTGTGTGTTAGGCTTCAAAACACCTTCAAGGAGACATTTCTTCAGGGCCCAGAGTCTTCCTAAAGTCAGATGGCCCCAGTGGTGGCGCTATCCAAATCCCAAATCACTTTCTGGAGAAAAGAACAGTGTTTTCCCTGCTTTCTTACAATCTAGAAGCTTCCACATTACACAGTAGACTGTCAAATTCATTTATGCAGCAAATGACGGAAAACAAACCCAGCTAGGCTGCATTGGCGGGGTCTCCATTTCCTAAGATCAGGAATCTCTAGGATTTAAAAAATTGAGTTCTTAAAACATTTATGCTCAGTGATTATACGAAGTTGCTTTTCTTGAGCACAGCAGTTTTGGTCCCTGAGAAGAAAATCATAATAAGGTTTGAAGGCTGCACAGAAGAGAGTTGAAAAAAAATAGCTCAGTGGTGATTTGGTTGAGGCTTTGCTCCCGGGACAGCCCAGAGGGCCGCCTACAGGGGAAATCACTCATCGTACATATTATCTGCGTTTCTCCTGGTCATTGATTCTCGACTCCCCATGCTGGGCAGGGCCAGCTTCTTTCAGAACACTGAACACCTCAGGAGAGACTCAGAAATGGCTAGAAAGGGCTAGAGCTCTTTCTCTATCTGAATAGCCCACCTTCGATAAAAACCAACTCCTAAAGACCAGGAATTAAGGCCCAGGTCCAAATTCTCTTTTCAGGGTAGGTAGGGTCCATTTGTGTCGCCATGCCCCTCTTCCCGGCCCCCTACGTCACGCGTGGCAGGCGATTCTAGGCCACTGACCTTGGGTCACATGTCCAGCAGCTTGGTCTTCCAGGTTGGGGGTGTCTCCAATGCCTGCTTCTTCAGCTGGTTTGTGTGTCAGCAAACGAAGAAGATAAAAGCAAAGACGGTTACTGTCTGCTAGAGACGAAGCTCCCCGCCTCTTCCGCTATGTTTCTGAAAGCATTCAGGAAAGGCACACCTTAGCAGCACCAAGGCGCTGCACCTCTGGCTCTTTGCAAATGTGACTGCCGGGGACGTGGATGAAACCAGTTCACTAAACAAAACCCACACAACCACGCACTTTACGGGCGGCACAGTCCAGTAGGAAAGACCTTCTCCACAATGGGCCCAGGGTCCTCAGTACCCCACTCGACAAAGACACAGGACAGGTGAGGTCAGAGAAGCAATTTGCTGCTCGGCCACTGCTGTGGGAGCTGTGTCCAGGCGGAGGCTGCCCTCCCAGCCCCAGCCAGCACTCCTGGGGCGGCGGGTGGCAAAGGTGCAGGGAAGACTAGGCGCGGGCTGTGGAGTCGGCTGCGGTTCAAACCCAGGTGCCACCATTACTCAGCCTCTCTGGGCCTCTGTCTCCAACTCTAGAATCCCAAGGTGATGACACTGGCTCACCTTGCAGAAGAGTGGTGAGGATTCATATAAAATGGTGTGAATGTATTTAGCAAAGTGCCTGGGACACAGCAGGGCCCCCCCGGCGGTTCAGTTTCTTTCCTCCAAACTGCTGGGCAAGCCATTTAACCTCATGCTTAGAATAGGGAGGGAGGCCAGCAGTGTCAGTGAGCAGCTTTTGGGGTGTCTTGGGCTCCTGCTTAGGGAGCCACAGTCCATCCCGAACAAAAAAAGACTGAGAAAAGCTACTGATCATCAGTGGTACCGAAATCAATAAGCTTTCACACAACACCAATTTCTGCATCGTGAAAAAAATCGGGATATTGCTGCAGGACAATGGATACAACTGTCCAGAAGAAAGGGCCCCTAAAAGGCGTGCGGTGACCCCATGATCCCAGGAGCGCCAACATGCCCTGATGGACAGTGACAGAGAGGCCACCACCCTGAGAAATGCCCACCAGTTGCTGGCTGGGCCACCAGTCTTCTCTGCCAGTCCCGCAATGACTCAGTCTCTACACCTAAACCAGAAATGCCAGGTTACCACCACCTGCCATACGGGTCCACCACAGAGAACACGGCGGAAGCAAAAGAAAGAGCCCCTGGGTTTCCCTGGTGGCACAGTTGTTGAGAGTCCGCCTGCCGATGCAATGGACAGACGCACGATGGCCTTAAAAACAGCCAGCCCGCTGGCGGGCCCAGGGCAGCTGTGGCGAGGGGCAGGGGGCCAGCAGGGGGCCAGCAGGGGGCTCGGGCAGCTCCCCCACTGCCAGTTCCTAGGCATTAACATCTCTGGGTCCCCTGCACGCTGACACTGTATGGCCTGTGAGGTCTAACGGTGACAGCTCTGCGTCACTCGACAACAGCCGACTGTCTGGGAAGCACAGCTCCAAGCAAAGGTCTGATCTGAGTTTCTGACAAGGTTATGGAAGAAAGGCTCAGAGTGACAGCAAGTCCAGCTAAATGGCACGGAGTCCTGGAGACAGAGGACACGAGGAGGCATGCCGACGACATCACCATCGTGGCACTGGGAAGCCCACCGCTTTCGCTTTTCCACACGGTGTCTTGATATCCTGGTCCTGATGCAAATCAGAAGCTGCGGGCTGCTGCCCACATCTCTGACCTCCCCTGACCCCAGCAAGGGAGATGCTCAGAGAAGCCAAAGAGAGGGAGGGTGTGTGACAGTGGCTGGGCCGTCACATCCCTACATGGCTTCTCCGTATCCCTGGAGCCCCAAGAGGGCTCCACGCTCACCCCGCAAGGCAGGGATTCCTGCAAAGGGATGGCCACACTGCACCCCCAAATGGACCTCAAATGGGAAGTTTCACAGGAGAACCAAGATACAGCAAAGGGGACATGCCCAAGTGAGGTGCTAAATTAAGGTACATATTGTGAAAGCCACCAGCTGAAAAAATGTCCCCCCAACTCTAAAACCTCCCACTTCATTGAGGATGTAAAGGGTGGAGGGGGAGAGAATTTTTGAGGAGGATTTCTTTAGAGACAGCAGCTTGGGGGGGTGGGGGGGGGGGGGCTGCCTGGCCACCTCCCATCTCATCCCATCGAGAGGGTTTCAAGGCACCAGGGGGAGACACGTGGTGTGAGTTCTCTATGGTTAGGGACATGGTGGACGGCTGTCAGAAGCCCACCTGGGAAAATCAGAGGAGGAGAGACACGCTGGCCCTGCCTTGGTGGCAGAGCAAAGCCTACGGGCAGTCTGCATATCCACAGTCTGTTGGGGCAGAGAACACCCATGTTCCCCATGGACCTGCTGTGGGCACAGGGCAGCTATAGTGGAGGGGGCGCCTCAGGCCACATGCAGCAGGGCCACTGATGTGAGCAAGCCGACCTCAGCAGGCGAGAGGCTGGAGGTGGCTCTTGAGACCCCAAGGGGCCAAAGAGAGAAGAAATGTCTGCTGGAATCAAACGCAGAGGGAGGGGCCTTCGGAGGGATGATGGGGATGGTGAACGTGGTGTGTCTGGAAGAATTCCAGAAAGGTCCCCACAGAGAAAGAGTCAGCTTTAAACACCTCCAGACCACGTGGAGCTGGCTCACAGCAGCGCCAACGCAGTAAGAGCCTTCCTGCCCCTGCCCCTGCCCCGTCCTCGCCCCCTCCCTAGTCCCAGAGAGGAGGGGCTGCAGCTTTGGCTCTCATGAAGGACTGGACATTCTAATCATCATTTGCAGACTGGGTTTTGTGACTGTGGAAACTTAAAACACTTTTGATAACTCGGAAGTGATCAAAAGTCAAGAGGTGGCTAGAGTTTTCATCCCAGGCAGGGGAGAGCTTCGCCCACTGACACAATTGTAAAGGGACAGCGGGAGACAAAAGCCAAGTTACCATGAGTCGTTCGTCCCACGGCCTTCAAACGACCTTCACTGTCAAGGACGGGGCCTGCCAGCTTCCAGAACATCCCCCTCCACCCATGTCAGAAGACCAACTTGCAAACAGAAGCTACTTGGAGGAGGCCGTGGAACTGCTCGGCCCCTGCCCAGTGCTCCCAGCACACAGGCCCGGGAGAGGGCTGCAGGCTTCCTAAACGGCTGCCCTGAGCCCTGTCTTCAGGAAGGAGAGAAAACTCCTGCCGGGGGACATTTCCCCCACTGTCCATTGCTGGTGACGTACGGTCCAGAGCTCTTCTGCATTTCGTGCTGAGCACCCTCCAAGTCACCAAGCCAACGGCTGGAGTCGTGCGTAAGCCCAGGGAAGGGGATGTGAAGGAAGCGACAGCCAGGGCTCTGGGCTGTGCTCGCTGTTCCCTAAGGGCCTGGGCAGCTCACAGGTGACTCTGGCGGCCCCGAGTCCAGTGCTATCTCTGGTCAGTGCCCTGTCTGGGCTACGCCCCATCATCTGTGTTGACAGGACAGTCTCATCATGTCTGTTCGACGCTGATATGTTTGAAAGGATAGTCCTAAAAATGGATGCTAGATGACATCACTGAGTTCCTCGGGGACTGTCCAGTTACAATCCTCCAAAGGTGTGGGTGGGCCACCTCGATGCTGCTGCACACTCGGCCCC
>NW_020174923.1:16115877-16128030 GCF_003031525.2 Neophocaena asiaeorientalis asiaeorientalis
AGTAACCCCTGTTGCTGGCAGAGTCGCAGGAGGAGGGTGGACTGACCTTGGGGGTGAGGGCTGCCGCCAGCCTGCCTCAGAGAACTCTCTGGAGCTAAGACAAGGAGAGGAGGAGCTAGAAGGAATCCAGAGGTCCTCTATTCTCTGGGAGGCAGGCAGGCAGCCATGGAAGCAAAAGGGCGTCAGGCTCAGAACAACCAGAGATTCCCAGAGGCTGGTGTCCACCCACATTCCTGCTGCACTTGGAGACGGGCATAACCCCACGTGCACCCGTCCTCCAGCAGGGGAGCTGGGCACCCCGACCGGGGAGTCACCCTCACCTGTGGTTCCTTCTGGGATCTCCGTGGGGGGCTGAGCGGCTGCCTGCTCACCGGGGGCTCCCTCATCCACTAAGGGTGCTGTCACATCTGGAAACCACGGAGAGTCACCTTAGGGGGCCGGGATGAGCTGTGCCACACCCCTCACCTTTGCTCTTTGGGGGATGCAGAGATGCAGGGAGGGGGAGGGGGAGGGGACTCAGCCACATGCAGAAAAGCAGCCCCACAGAGCAGGGCCCGGAGCCGTGCTCCAGCCTTGACGTCTCTCCAGGGAGCACATCAATACTCTGTCTGAGTGGCGCCCATGCACGAGACACCCAGGCCCTCTGCCAGGAAAGCCAGGACAGCCCCCCTGTAAAGACTGCAGTGAGAGGGACGGCTGGGGACGGTCGCAAGTGTTTTTAAGGAGGAAGTGTTGAAAATCAGATGACTGGTCGCAGGTGTTTGAGCCTTAGAGCAGGGCAGAACAGGAGAATGGGATTGGGACCAAGGCAGTGCAGGAACCCTGCAGTCAGGGCTGGAGTCTGTGGCTCTGCCGGGAGGCTGGCTTTGGGCAAGTCCTTTGTCCTCTTAGGGTCTCAGTTTTCTCATCTGCAAAATGGGAGTATCACCACCAGGGGACCTCCAAGTTCTCTTCCAGTTCTAATCCCCCTGTCTCCCGGAGCCCACGACCCATGGTTTAAAACCACAGACTCCCCTGGGTGGCAACGAACAGGCCGGCCCTGTCTGGAGTCAGGTCCTTGACAACAGGCCCACAGATGGACCCACCTTCAGAGCAGAGGCTGGAGGAAAAGATCCACCACCAGGAGCTGCTGTTGGTCTCTCATCGAGGTGAACACTTCCAAATCGGCATTCTTCCCTGAGCAATGCCCTGGCATACTCCCAGGCCATTCTGGGCAGACATGAGGAGTTGTCAGCTTTGAAAGCTTCCCAAGCGCCTGACTCAGGTTCGTCAGAAGGAGTCCACTTTATTATGGTTGCCTTGGGAGCAGCCTGGCAGAGTCCAGCCCCAGCAGGCTCCCCCATTCCCCGCGGGGCCAGAGCTGAAGCTCTTGGGATGCACACATAGACAGGGTACAGAGTGCAGCAAGACTTGGTTGGTAGATTCTTCCAGAATAAAGCTGATTTGGAAGGCTGGCAGAAAATCTGCCATTAGTGTTTCAGGACCTTCTCAGGGCGGTAGGCAACTTGCAAAACTACCCTAACAAGGTCAGCAGGCTATGTCTTAACATCACTGGCTCTAAGAAGGAGAGCAAACAGCATTTGGTCTGGTATTCTCTTCACTAGGCTGAGAACTTCAGAGGTGGGGGGCGGGCAAAGTGGGGGAAGGGGCACGTCCACTATATCCTCCACGGATGCACCAACAATTGGCAGGCACTAGACAGCCACTTTCTGAATTCATCCAAAGGTGGACGCTTGGGGAGATGCTGGGGCCAGGTTCTCATCAAAGTCATGGGCAGGGCCCAGGGAAGTGCTGGGAATAGAACCTTGGAGAGGATGGAGAGAAGGAGGGGCAGATACTGCCGACTGGTTACTCGAAAGCCATTCTCAATGCCCTTATCCCTTGATTTTTCCTGCTAAAGAGCCTGGAAGGCAAAATGCTCAATGTCCCAGCCTCCCTTACAGCCAGGGGTGGCCATGAGACCCAGCTCTGGCCAATGATACATAAACAGAAGTTGGTTAGGTGGGGCCTGCAGAAAAACTGTTGCTTTCCTAATAAAAAGGGAACACATTTGGTTTCAGGGTTCTTTCGGCTTTGCTACTTTCTTTCTTCTTTGAAGGCAGATGTGATGCCTGGAGGTACAGCAGCTATTCTGTAACTATAAGGCAACAATCCGGCCATTAATGATGGCAGAAGATAAAACAGTTGACACTGAGAAGCTGCTGCCCAAGTCCAGACATTTTATTATGTGACACAAATAAACCTCTTCATATGTACGTCACAGTTAGTTGGGTTTTCCGTTACCTGCGATCAACACAGGCTTGACTGATATAGATGGGAAGCAAGAGAAGATGGTCAAAATCAGGACCAAGGAACACTTCAGGAAATACGTCAGCAGCTTTGTAATAACTTAGACACCAAATGTCTACAGAGGACAGGTTAGAAGATGGGCTGGAACTAACATCATGGCCAAGGTCCAGACACCCAGGCCGAGCTCAAGAAATGAAAGATACTAAACCAAGACCAGTCCCAAAGTGTGAGCTTGGAGATGTGCACTGACCTGCCCTTTCCTCAGCCAAACGGCTGCTTTAGGACCTGCTGGCTCATGAAAGAAGTTTTGCGAGGACAATGGGCGAGGAGCAGGGGCTTGGTGGAGCTGACGTCAGGCCCTGCTTTGCCACAGATCCCAGCCTGTTCAAGTGTGGCTGCCTCAAAACTCACACACGATGAAGCTGCCCATACCTGACCCTAGCGAGCAAGGCATCAAAACAGAGCGTGGCTCCCACAACATCCGGGGCCTGAGCTCCGTCCTGCAAAGCACTGAGCGAGCTATCTCTCAGCCAGAGGGAGAGGCAGCAGCAAAGGCAGCCAGGAAGGGTGGCACGTATGAGCTCAAAGCGTGGCTAAGCGCAGGCTGGAGCATGGAAGGAGCTGCTTGAATAAAGCCATGAGAAGAGGGAGGCCCCACCTTCCGCCGTTGGAGTGCTCTTAGCATCAGAGGTTTCAGAGCCTGGTTCCTCAGATCCATCATCGGCCGGGGTCTGCAGGGGAGATTCTGGAACATATACAATGAGCCCCTCAGAATGGCTCCCTCTCTCCACCCCTGCTTTCGACCTCAGAGGACCTCGGGGACAGTGTCTTTTGGAGCTGAAATCACCCAGCGTGGAACCCAGATGGATGGACTGCGGCCACATGATAAAACCACAAAGGGGACCAATCCCACCCCCACCCCAACACAGCTGGGCCCCCAAACCAGGGTCAGCAGGCAAAGAGACACGCAATGTTTACCTGTTCTGGGATGAGAGGAGAAATTGCCTTTTAATTAGCTTGTGGTTCCAATTGAGACAAAGGCTCTTATATTGACAAACGGGCAGCAGACACCAGAAAGCTAAGCCACAAGTAAACTTGGGCTTTGTGTTTCCCTACTGAAGAGACTCATGGGAGATCACTGCCATGAATTAATGGCAATTAATGACCTGGGAAAACACTCAGAGATCCAACTCCTTCCTCTGCAAAGGAATTAGCTCAGGGCAGACACAGTACCTACTTCTATTCTAACTGCACACTTGGCTGTGTCCCCAAGCACCGCCCAACAAGCCTTGAGTTACACCTGAAATGTCAGCCATCGCTACTCATAAGAAAACTGTCCTTTCAGAATCCAAAGGCAAGGGAGCTCTGATGGACTCTGCAAAAGCCACTCCACCTGGGGTGGGGGCAGCCTTGGAGATAGAGGACGGGAAGCTGGTTCTGCATGAAGCAGACTCACGAGACGAAAAGAGGCAAGTGGTGTTCTAGTACACTTCGAGATCAGACACGTCGCACCCTCTGCTAGAACGCCATCCCTGGACACTCAGCCCTGGCTGCACCCATCCAGCCAAAGAAGGGCTGATTCTAAAGAAGCTTCCGGTCCTGGAGCTTGCAAAAACCTGCCAACTCTCTCAAGTAGGCTCTGGACACATGGTGAGGGAGCATGATGCAGACCGTCTGCCGGGTCTTATGATGGACCAGCCTCGACTGTCGGAGCACAGAAGCCTATGGGCATGACGGTGCCTCAAACACTTGTCCCCCAAACACCCCTCCCCCAATCCATCCCCAGCCTACAACTGCCATCATCTGCTTTACCCTTGTTAGACTTCTTGGAGGGAGGGAAGGAAGGAGGAAGAAGCCTCTTCTGAGGGTCTTCTGGAAGGTCTAACAAGTTAACTCATTAACACCTTTTAATTCACGTGGGTGCATTGTTTTATCAGTTAACCAGCTTTTACCCACTTTGCAGCTCTCTTGGGCTCTATCTAATCCTATTCCAACTTTTAGCATCAATGCAGATTTACAGAAAAACTGCAAAGATAGACCAGAGAGGATACCCCACACCCAGTTTCCCAAATTGTTAACGTCCTACATTATTATGGTACATTTGTGACAACACAATATATGTATTTTAACTTAATTTTTAAACCAGGCTACCCTAAACAGAGCATCATTTTTCTTTTTTCTTTTGGCGGGTGGGATCTTAGTTCCCCGACCAGGGATTGAACCTGGGCCACAGCAATGAAAGCGTCGAGTCCTAAGCACTGGACTGCCAGGGAGTTCCCAAGAGCATCAGTTTTTCATTGGCACAATTCATCTGGGGCAGAGTTCAGTATGTTGGGATTCTAAGTTGGATTCCACCCACAAGAGTTCAATAACTGAAGCTTCAAGGAGACTTGGCTAAGGGTGACCAGAGGCAAAAACAGCTGACATGGAGCTGAAGGCTATACTAGCCCCATAATCTCAGACACGAAACTCTGTCATCTGTAAACTGGGGAAGGCAACCTCCGCCTTCACTGGTTATTGTGAGCGCTACCTGAGATGTCGGTGGCCAAAGCCCTTTGCGAACTTTTGTAGGGTCCTACAAAAATGCCTGAATTATCTTTTTTTTTTAAGATTTTTTTTGATATGGACCATTTTCACAGTCTTTATTGAATGTGTTACAATATTGCTTCTGTTGATTTTATGTTTAGGTGTTTTGGCCGCATGGCATGTGGGATCTTAGCTCCCCAAGCAGGGATCAAACCCACACCCCCTGCGGAAGGCAAAGTCTCAACCACTGGGCCACCAGGGAGGTCGCCTGAATCATCATTTTAAGGAAGTCCCATTGTAAGTAGGGTAGCCACACACTTTGTCACCCAAATAGGGACACTTGAAAGTGAAAGCAGTGATACTGATACTGGGGCAGAACACTCATGGGGAGGGATGGTGGGCTCAGGTCCTCGGATGAGGGAGCTCTTAGGGCCCAGCTGCCGTTCCAACCCCTTGGGGAGTTGAAAATTAGCAGCTCTGGCTGGAGCCAGGCTGTGGCCTGGGAGATGTCAGAATGCACGTTTCTTGCCACCATTGGTGCCTGACACCAGGAGGGGAGGGTTGAGTCGAATGGGAGCAGGCATTTCCCCTCACCCAGAGCTTCGGGCTGGGTGTGCTCCCAAGAAGGCCAGAGGGTGGCCTCTGAGCTCCGGGGACAGCCCATTTCTTCCCTCACCTCCCCCACCTTGGAGCCCACTTGTCTGATTCCCAAGCTCTGCCTCCTAATGTGTTCTCTGCTTAAACAGGTACAGAGAAATCAGCCTTTGAAACAAGGCCCCCCAACGAGTCCTGAAGCGTCTCCAAGGTAGGGATGTTTTCTCCATGTGCTCCCCCAACCCAGGTCTCCTTCTGGGAACCCCGCCTCTTCCAGGGAACCTTCCCAGATAGATGTACCCAGAAGAGTTCCCTTCCCACCTTGGATCTCTACCACTGCCATCGACACCGCACACCCCAGGCTTGTTATTTTTAGCATTAAAAGAGAAAAGTAGACTGCCATTTCATCTCCTTAGAAATGGGTCTAGAAGACAGGGACCTAGTCTTTCTTATCCCGGGGCTGCACGGTGGGCTGCTCCAGGGGGCACTGGCCACCAGTGACACTGTGGGGAGAGGGTTCCTTTTAGCGCAACCCAGTGCCCTACAGGTCCTCTGATGCTCCCATCAGCGATGCAGGGACTAGCGTTCGGAGCCAGAGAGAGGGCTCTGTGTGCTCCACGGGGCTCCCCGATCTCGGTGGTCAGACAGTGCAGTGAAGGGGAGAGAGGAGGCCAAGCCAACTGGGCCAAAAGACTGTACTATAGAACATTTAGAGGTTGACGTGGTTTATTAAGGTATAACAGGGACAGTAAGAAACCCAGAGCTAACCAACTCTGGCCAAAGAGGGGCCAGACAGGCCTATTAAGGAAGAGAAAAAAATAATGTATAAAGTCATGTATTTTGCATGCCAATAAATCCTGCCGATTTATAGGTTAATGGGTATATGGTTAAAGACTTAACAGAGCACCCTTGTATTAATTAGACCAACAAGCCTCCGGCAATCTTTATCATACTATATCCAGGTATGTGGCAAACTCTCCTTTGCAAAAGGCAGATTTTCAAATAGCCTCACATTCTGAGTTCTGTTGGCTCGCTCAAATTAATGAGGCTTCAAGCCTATCGACAATCTAACGCAATAAAGTATTTAAAACTCCTTTAAAACTCAGGATGCGAACTCTTCCCGCCAGCCCTTTCCAGAGCCATCGGGTCGGCCGCGATCCCCACCGCGCCTGGGCCCGTTACGCAGGGCCGTGCACTAACCTTTCAGGCCGTGCTCCATGTCACCCTCGTGGTCTTGCAGCAGGGTGTAGTCCCCCTGGGCATGATCTTCCATCACGTTGAACTCCTGGCGGGGTTCAGCCATCCTGGTTCAAAGCCCACCTGGGGAATGAAGATGGGAGGTGAGGGCTGGGATGCTGTGCTGAGGCTAAGTGCTTGGGGGCGGGGTAGGGGGCAGGGAGAGAGAGGTGCCACCTCCCCAGTTCACAGCAGGCAGATTTCCACCTCCCCTCTCTCCTCCCCAACAACCAGATGCCCAACCTCATCCGCGGGGCGTATCGCCAAAGTGTTATTTACTTGTATGTGCACTTTTAGTTCACCAGCATCATATCAGTTCATGTCCAAAATCATCAGGTGGGCAGGTTCAGGAGGCCTGACTTGTTACTATGCTCACTGCTCTTTCCACTTCATTAAAAAGTAAATGCCGCTGACGGGTAGTTTGATGGGGTTTAAACATTTTTTTTAATTTTATATATTTATTTATTTTTATTTTTGGCTGCATTGGGTCTTCGTTGCTGTGTGCGGGCTTTCTCTAGTTGCGGCAAGCGGGGGCTACTCTTTGCTGCAGTGCCCGGGCTTCTCGTTGCGGTAGCCTCTCCCGTTACGGAGCACGGGCTCTAGGCGTGCAGGCTTCAGCAGTTGTGGCACGTGGGCTCAGCAGTTGTGGCTTGCGGGCTCTAGAGCGCAGGCTCTGGAGCGCAGGCTCAGTAGTTGTGGCACACAGGCTTCGTTGCTCCGCGGCATGTGGGATCTTCCCAGACCAGGGCTCAAACCCATGTCCCCTGCATTGGCAGACGGACTCTTAACCTCTGCGCCACCAGGGAAGTCCCTGATGGGTTGTTTTTTTTTTACTGAGAGGGAAGGCATCAGCTGGGCACTGCTGGTGAGGAAAAGGAGGCACAGAGAAGCATCGTGATCGTTCGGTCACACGCTGCTGTGGCATGGAACCAACTTGACCTGGGTGTCCCGACTTCCCAGCTCTGAGTCAGGTGGCCCCCCGGGGTCAAGGATGGGCTTTCACTCACCTCACTGGTTCCCACCAGGACCCTTGGGTGTGCGTTCTGAGGGCCAGGCTAAGTCCTTAACAGGGCACAGTGCGGGGGCATGAATCTGGGGCTGAAGAGCAGCATGCACTCCCCTCCCCCAACAGCCCCAGCTGAGAGGTGGCGTCAGCTCAACAAAGCCCACTAGAAACGATCATTTAATCCTGCTGTACCCTCTTCCTTACTGAGAATATTTAATTCTTTATCTTAAAAATAACTCGTAACTTAGAATTTCTGAACTTTTGAGTATGTCATTTTGCTGTGGTTCATTCACGTTACTTTGGATTATTCCATGTTTTACATTTTTATCTCTGTAATTTGAGTCTCTTGTATTTTACTTTGATATCTTCCTTTTAAATGATCTAGTTATCTCATATTATTTATTTTCCACTTCATATTTTTTCTTATCTTTGAAACGCCCCTGTTCTAGCTGCTTCTACTTCCTCCCTTTAAACTTTTTAAAAAGTTTTTAAAAAAAACTTTAAAATAAATAAATAAATAAATGGTGGGCTACAGGGTCGGAGGGTCCATCTGGGGGCAGACACTCCACCTAATACTTCCCAGACTGACAAAGGTGTGGGGAGACAGCCAGCCTCTGGCACTGTGTTTTTGTTTTTGGTTTTGTTTTACGGTACGCGGGCCTCTCACTGTTGTGGCCCCTCCCGTTGCGGAGCACAGGCTCCGGACGTGCAGGCTCAGGGGCCATGGCTCACGGGCCCACCCACTCCGCGGCATGTGGGATCTTCCCAGACCGGGGCACGAACCCGTGTCCCCTGCATCGGCAGGCGGACTCTCAACCACTGCGCCAGCAGGGAAGCCCTACTGGCAACTGTGTTTATACCAGCTGGCCACTGGCGTACTCAGGTCCAGTTCCATTTCTCTCCTTTCTAGGCAGGACACGCTGGTGTGGGTGCCTGAGCTCTCTTCTCCACCCACGATGTAGGATAAGAAGCTGGGAGGACTTAGGATGGCTCTAAGAATGAGGTCAGTGAGACCTCCTCTGGGTTAGGCAGAGGGTGGGTGGTCTGGGCCCTCCTAGGCAGCTACTTTTCACTCTGACCGAGGCCCTTGTCTCTCAGAGAGCTCTTGCGAGAAGCATCTGAGGCTGATCATCTCCAAACCTTTGATGTCTTCCCACATCTCCAAACCTTTGATATCTCCCCAAGGATGAGCAGGACTTTCCTGGGAAGATCAAAGCCCCATTCATCCTTCAAGACTTAGGATTTGGTGGTGATATTCTCTACCCTGAGATACACTGATGGTCTGTTTCCCTTAGAAAGCCCCCAAACAAGAACCCCTGTGCTAAGAGGAACAAGTTTCATTATCAAAGGAGTCAGCTACTGCTCCCCACCCAACTCTACGAAGTAATGCCTCCCTCGCTGCTTCCTGGTGAAGCCTCTCTCAGGACGTCCCTGGTCACCGCCCAGCTGCTCGTGCCCGTGCCCGGGATTGGTCCATGAGTCACCTCACCTGCTGACTCACCAGGAGCCCCACCCGGGAGCAGTGGAACCCTCCCAGAAGCGCAAGCCTCCCAAACTGGCTGGAGTCACTACACCCGGCCCGGGCGAGCCAGATCAGACAAATCAGGTCGTCCTGTTCAACCTGCAGCTAAGGTTTTAGTGAACACTAAGAAGTGCAATGAGCCCCGTGGTTTTGTTCTGTAGATTTGATCAATTCCTTTCAAGGACTAAGTTTTCCCATTTGGAACGTGGTGGATGGAAGTGTAAAAGTAAAAATCTGATGCACGGGCTTCTTTTATAAGATGCCCATTTACATCCTTTGCTTCTCTCTGTCATGCCTCAGTGATCACTGTCATGATCTGAGTGAGTTCTTAATCTATGAGTGACACGAACCCTTTATCATGTTTGCGGCTAACAGCTTCTCCTTTTACTTTGGTTTCTTTTTTTTTTTTTTCTTTTGGCCACACCACACAGCTTGTGGGATCTCAGTTCCCCAGCCAGGGATTGAACCTGGGCCATGGCAGTGAAAGCCCGAATCGTAACCACTAGGTCACCAGGGAACTCCCTATTTTGGTTTCTGACGGCTTCTACTGACGGGTTTTACTTTTTATACAGTCAAGTCTATTTTTCTTTGTGATTTATTCCATTGCTGTATAGTACGTAAAGATCATAAATATTTTCTACTGTGTTTTTAGTGATCTAATTCTTTGTATTAAATTTATTAATTCATCTAGAATTTATTTAAGTGTATGATATGAGGTGGGAATCTAAAAAATTTTCTCCCAAATACAACAGCTAAACCAATGGGCCCAGCCCTATTCATAGGACAGTCTTCCCTCTTTCCCCAGGTGAGTGAACCATCTCTTCTGCTCCATTCACCTGTCAATTTTGGTGCTAGAGCCTCCCGATTTAAGCGTTGAATCTCCAGTCTTATTCTCTAGGTGGGCTTAGACACCCTCATCTTCTTTTTTCAAAATGGTTTGATCTTCTTGCACATTTTCGCTACCAGATGCTCTTTAGAACACTTTTTCCTCAAATTCTCAAAATTCCATTGGGATTTTGGCTAGAACTGCATGACAAGCCGAAACGATAAAAGTTGCTATCTTCACAATATTTACGTCCCCACCCAAGAGCAAGGTACGTTTTCCCATTTATTCTTGTTTCTAAATCTCCTGGGGTGGAAGGAAGGATGTAGTCCTGCATTTTGCGGAGGCCACTCTTTTTTTTTATTTTAATTTTTGTTTGATTTTTTGGTCTCTTTTTTTCTTATCTTTTCTAATCTTGCTGCAGCCACTCTTGATGTCTCCTCATCCTTGGCGTTGCCTTTGTGAGTGGGACCCTCCCCTTCATCGTGTTGATGATATAATAATAAGGGCTCTGGGTTTCCACAGTTGAGATGATTATGGCTGGAGCTCTAACACTGGTACTGGCACGGTGGCAACAGGTTCCCCTCAAGGTCTCTGGGGAATGAATGGGAGAACCATTTTCTAGCCTTCTGTTTATCAGAGATGAGATCCCTTAGCAGAAAATCTCCCAGTGATTTGTGAGGACCCAGGTTCGATCCCTGGTCAGGGAACTAGATCCTGCATGCACGCAGCAACTAAAGATCCCGCATGCCACAACTAAAAAGATCCCGCATGCCCTGGTCTCTTCCCTGCCCATCTGCACGACCACCATGTTGGGGGTGGATGGGGTGAACCACGTGACATGGTGGCTGCTTCTCACTCAAAGTCTGGAGGTGGGCAAGGTGGCCAGTTTGGACTTTGTTCACAGGCATGAGCACGGCGGCATCAAAGAAGTGCTCTAAGGTCACTTTAGCAGCAGTCGGCAGGGCCAATTGGATGGGTAAGAAAGGACTGTTGGCAGGGAGGTGACTGCACTGATCCAGGTATACAGCAAAAAAGCCAGAACCAGAGCGGGGGCAGAGGCCATGGAAAGGAAGGGACAGATCCAAGAAGTGTACTTTAGATAACATTAGACTGGGCTTTAAAACTGGGCTGGGGTCAGAGGGAGAGATCAGAATCCATAATTACACTAGAGATGAGGGCTTGCAAGGCTGGGAAAATGGGAGGCGGTAGCACAGTCAAAGGGAACAGCATCAGGGTCCAAGGCAGCTGGTCAACAAGGGTGGGTTCTGTCTTTAAAAGATCCCTGAGCAAAAGAAGAATCTTGGGCTTCCCTGGTGGCGCAGTGGTTGGGAGTCCGCCTGCCGATGCAGGGGACATGGGTTCGTGCCCCGGTCCGGGAAGATCCCACATGCCGCGGAGCGGCTAGGCCCGTGAGCCATGGCCGCTGAGCCTGCGCGTCCGGAGCCGCAACGGGAGAGGCCACAACAGTGAGAGGCCGGCGTACCGCAAAAAAAAAAAAAAAGAAGAATCTCCCCCACTGCATTTTACCAACTGGTGATTGATTTGACTTAATAAGTTCTAGGAAGTAGATTCTGCTATCCCTCTTGATTTCCATTATAATTTTAAATTATATGGAATTATAATTTATAACAATAATTATAATTATAAATAATTATAATTTATAATTAAATTATAAAATTTAATTTAAAAAATTAAATTTTTATGGATCTTTTTTTAAAATAGATCTGCAATGAAACAGTTTTCCACTTTAATTTCAGGTCAAGGGTCAGCAATTTGTTTCTGTAAAGGGCCAGATAGTAAATATTTTAGGCTTTGGGGGCTGTGCCTTCTGTTACAACTACTCACGTCTGCTGCTGCGGCAGGGAAGCAGGCACTGATGATAGATCCGTAAACGAATGAGCACGGCTGGGTCCCAGTTAAACTGTTTTTACAGACACTGAAATTTGTGTTGCATATAATCTTATGTGTCATGAAATATTGTTCTTTTGTTTTTGTTTTTTTCCACCATTTGAAAATGTAAAAACCATTCGTAGCTAACACCAGATTTGGCCCATGGGCCACAGTCTACAGACTCCTGCTTTTGGCTTTTCCAGTATTTCTTCTCCTCTCTCAATAGTAAAAAAAAAAAAAAAAAAAAAAAAAAAAAAACTGTAA
>NW_020174923.1:16128054-16192618 GCF_003031525.2 Neophocaena asiaeorientalis asiaeorientalis
AAAAAAAAAAAAAAAAAGAAACTGTAATTAAGTCTTAGCAAGAATCACTGTACATTTTGATCTCTTTCCAGAAGTTTCCAGAAGTTTCAAGTCAGGAGCAGGAGAACTAAGGGTCATTCTGGGGCTTGGGGCAGTGCCACACTGTTCTAGGGACTGGAGACAGCATCCGTGGCATAAGCCCTTCGGCTGCCAGGCCGCCTCGCTCAGCGCCACAGAGCAAAAGGCAAGGCAATGGGTCTCACTGTCCCAGATTCTAATGATCCCCCCACTTCCCTACCACCAGCACCACCCCTGCATGGCTGCAGAAAGTCAGAGCACTAATAGGAAGCTGAACAAATTACAGGGGCCTCTGGAGAAATTAAATCATCCTTTAAAACATAGGCTACTATTCACTACGCAAAATGAATAAACCGTGTGCATCTCAGGTGCCACTATTTTCCTTTAGGGTAAAAAGAGGAATGCATGGGAAGAACTCTCTAAGCAGGGAGGCACCCCCCCCCCGCCCCTCCCACTGACCCCAGCAAATGGCCTTAGGTTCATGGACCTCCTGATTCAATGAGGCCACCAGTGCTGTCTCTCCAACTCATCTGGGCTGGGCCACTTGCCCCGTGCTAATGTTCTGGTACCTACAGGTCATCTCTGGAGCATCTCTGAGAGGCTACTCGACGTAAGCAGAAAATAGAACCCAGAGGAGATGCGCTCGGAGGGTAAAATGAAGTAGTTCTTCTTCTCAGTCTTAGGACATATACTGCACACGAGAATGCAAGTCCCGTCGGGTTGGACCTGTCTGGGTCACTTATGGGCAGATGAGGAATCTGGGAGGTACTCTGCCCAGGTCGCATAGCCAGGAAGAGGCGACGCCAGGATGCAAAGCTTGTGTCCTCACGGGGCACTCAGCTGCCCTCACTGCCGGTCCTTCCATCCAGGACCATCAAATGTTCTCCAATTTTCCATTGGGGCACAGATCTGGGGTGTGGAAGCAGCAGTGTCTAGGACTCACACCCCAAAGCTGTGACTAAGTCACTTCTCTCAACCTCCTTCATGTCACCCAGTGACTCCTGAGCTCCCTTCCTGCTCCAACATTTTACTTTAAGCGGATCGATTAGGCCTGTGTCCTCCAGCTCAGAGCCCTGGGAAGATTGGTCACAGGGCAGCAGGAGTCTCTAGCCCAGGCCTGGCTGAGAGGCAGGGGGCCCTGGCATCCCAGCCAAGGGTCTGAAAGCTCAGCCCTGCCTCCTTCTTTTCCCACCGTCTCTGACCCCTGTGGTCTTCCTCTACGAGAGCCAAGGGCAGGATGATTTCTCTGGAAGAACTGGGCAAAGAACATGTAAAGCAACTGACAGATGGCACAGCCGTACGTCCCAGCCCTAGGACTTTCACGCAAAGACAGCAGACTGAAAACACAAAAACAAGCGTAGCCCTGAGGTGGGTATACAGTCCAGACTAGATGTGGTTATATCACCCCACGGATCCCTGTAACCTAAGAGAGACACACAGACAGGAAAATAAACACGCCAGGAGCTACTGTCCTAAGGCCGTGCTTTGCCTTCTTATTCTTCTAAATCAACCAATCTCTTTTTCAATCTCTCTGATTTCCTACCTCCCATTTTCCCAGGCAGTGACCTACAGGCAGTGGGGTGTGAGGTAAGGAAGAAATTTGAGGAGGAGCACAAACGTTGAGTTAAACCTGGAAACGAAAACGGGTCACTCTTTAGGGACCCTTGGAAAAGCACTGCCTGCTGACAAGAGAAAATGAGAACCAGAGGGTCCTGGAGTCTGTCCTTGTCACTTGGTAGCTGGGAAATTGAGGGGAAGGGGCTTGTTAAGTTGTTCACAGTGCCTGGTCCTACAAGATCACACCCCCAGACCCAACACTGCCTTGCCAATGGCTTGTGCGGGGGGCAAGCCAGGAAAAGGGAGAAAAGTGTGTGCAGGGCTGAGAGGGAGACAGAGGAAAAAAGAAGACAGTGCAGGTGATGAGAGGATAAAAGAGGAGGCAGGAGAGGGGAAGGGGATGAAGGCACAGGGAGGGAGGAACCCCCTGAATCAAACTGTGGCTGCTGCAACCCAGTCTTTTCTATTTACTTTCCTGATTGAGGTAAAATCCACACAACACACAAGTGACCATTTTAAAGTGAACAACCATCGCCTCTGTCTAGTTCCAAAACATTTTCATCACCCCTGAAAGAAACCCTGTGCCCGTTAAGCAGTTTCTCCCCACTCCTCCCCCCATGCCCTGCCAACCACTAATCTACTTTCTGTCTCTATGGATTTACCAATTTCGGAGATTTCAAATAAGTGGAATTATCTAACGCTGGGCTTTCGCGTCTTGCTTCTTCCGCTTAGTGTAATGTTTTCAAGATTCACCCACGTTGTAGCACGTGTCAGGACTTCACTCCTGGAATGACATTTCATTGTATGGATACACCATATTTTGTTTATCCGTGTATCCATTGATGATTACCCACAGTCTTTTAAGTTTGGAAACAAGATAATATGGAATTTTTTTTCTTTTTTGCGGTACGCGGGCCTCTCACTGTTGTGGCCTCTCCCGTTGCGGAGCACAGGCTCCGGACGCGCAGGCTCAGCGGCCATGGCTCACAGGCCTAGCCGCTCCGCGGCATGTGGGATCTTCCCGGACCGGGGCACGAACCCGTGTCCCCTGCATCGGCAGGCGGACTCTCAACGACTGCGCCACCAGGGAAGCCCTGGAATTTTTTACTGTGATGTTTGTCTGATAATGCTGAAATCGGGGTGGAGGGGGAGGAAAGGTGAGGGCAGGAAGGGGTAGGATGATGGAACAGAAGAATGGCAGGGACCCTCAGACAACCTTCAACTTCTTCCTCATTTTGCCAAGGCTGGGCCCCCGGCCCCTCCAGACCCTCAGGGGCCCAGGGATGTGCAAGTGAGACCACGGGTCCCTTTTGCTCCGGAAGAAGAGGGTCTTCCCAGGCTGCAAGGTGGATAAATTTTCTGCCTGGTAGAGTTCACCTGCTCTGTGTGTCTTACCTGAAGAGTCAGCTTTGCTTCTGATCATCTCAGGCTGCCCTCTGAGGCATCCAGAGGTGGATGAGGGAAGCCCAGGTACCTAGCCCAGCTCAGAGGTGACGTCTGGAGCATCATCAGGGAACCCTGCTCGCTATTTGAAGCACGTCTGCCATTTTCCTGGACACTTTCCCATGACAGAACATATAGGCTCACCACAAACCTATGATGTGGGCAGGATGCAAATCCCAGCCAGGTAAAGGGCCCCAAGGGCCTAAATGACTTGCCCAAGGCCAGCAAGGCAGCCTGGGACCTGACTCCCCTCTGGAACACAGATTCCCGGCAGTTCTGATGCCTCTGTCTGCTTCCCCACCCAGGCTTTTGCTCCTGCCCAGTTCTCCAGGGTGTCTGAGGGTTTCAGCTGACCTGGGGCAGTCTCTACCTGAAGGAGATGAAGACCAAATAGCCTTCCTACACCTACTGCCATCCTTCCTATTCCTTTTAATTTTCTTACAGCAATGCATTTTGATTCTAGAAAGCTCCTCGGGTAAGCCAGGACAACAGTGGACACCATTTTTGGAATATTAACAGCATCTGTTTGAGTCGTGACTATTAGCCAGTCTCAGGGGCTTCAGAGAGAGAAAGCGAATCTCTGTAATACAACAGCCCCAAGAGAGGAATTATCCTCACTTTCTAGATGAGGAAACAGGCTCAGAGAGGTTCAGGAACCTGCTGAGGGTCACACAGCTAGTAAGAGGCAGAGCAGGATGTGAACTCTGATCTTTTGATGCTAAAACCCATCTTTCGGATATTGTTATCATATCAGTGCCTTCCCAACAGAGAGTTTAAAAACATAGCCCTTTTCTCCCCTCCAGGACCCAAAGAAATGGCCCTGTCCCGGCTGGATGGAATCAGAGTCGAGGAGGTAAGAAGAAAGCCCGTGTCAGGGGCTGGTCCCGCACCCTGGCTCACCAGGCTCCAAGCAGGACGCGCTGCCTGTGCAGTCCAAGCCCGGGAGGAGCTTTTTGTATCCTAAAACCCCCTCCCTGAAGGCGCCGGGTGGGCTGTTTAGGGCGGAGCTGCAGCCCTCGCTAGGGGGCAGCACATGCCGGGGCGCGGTGCCCGCTCGCTGCAGCCCAGCCACAGGCCAGCTTCTCCCCCAGGCAGCACTGCAGGCTCCCGGGCCGCTGCCGTGACTCAGCGGAATCACCGCCACCAGAACAGGTGGCTCCGTCCAAAAAAAGGACGCTGGCCCTTGAAACTCCCTCAGGTTAAAAACCCAACTGGAATTAGAGAGTGGTGATATTGCACAACTTTGTGACTATACTTAAATCACTGAATTGTACACTTCAAAGGGTGGATTTCATGGCATGTGACATATCTCAATAAAGCTGTTATTAAAAAAACAAACACCCTGAATGGATCTCTCAGATAGTTGAAGATCAACTAGAGAGAAATCTAAAAAAATAACCTTAAAATGAACTTTGATCTCCAAGGTTATTTTTGGCTCCCGCATCCCATCTTTCCTTTGCTCTGGTCCTTTTCCTGCACCATCATGAATCTGCCAGTGCATTCACGTGGAAAACAGGATTCCTCATGACAGGAGCCATGTTTCAAGCATTTCCAGGTATTGACTCATTTAATGAACACAACTGCCCCTATTACTATGTCTACTTCTACAGAGGGGGAAACCGAGGCACAGAGAGGTTGAGTAACTTGCCCAAGGTCACACAGTAAACATGTAATGGAGTCAGGGCTCAAAGCCCAAGCAGCCTGGCACCAGCATCTGACCTTGTGAGGCCGACTGACACAGTGATTAAATCAAGCAGTGACTGAGATCACCCATTTCAGGAACATAAGGACCCACTCAACTGACTGAAAGCTTTCGTTTCCTTTGACAACTTTCTCTTTGTATTTACAGTCTATTCTTTAATGCTTACGGTTCAACTGTTGTACTTTAAGATATAAAGATTAATGAAAGGGCAGGTATAGTAGTCTCCTTGGCGGAGGTGAAGTCTGGGCCCAAGGTCGTTAGGAAATCCCTGTACTTATGAAGCGGGGAGCCAGCTGCACCTAAAGAAAGAGAAAGAGCCTCCAGGGTTCAAGAGAACTCTGGGCTGGCTCGTGGCAACTCTGCTGCTTCAGATGCACTTCCCTCACAGCTAGTCCCAACTGGGAGCTGCATCTCCTTTTGTGTTGCCCCTCTTCCCTCCCGCCCGCCACAGGCAGGTGGCAGCCAGCACCCAGGCACCACTGGGAAGTTCTCAGGAAGACTTGCTGGAGGGAAGACGGCCTGGCAAACCTCAGAGGAACTCTAAAGTGTGAGCTTGTGCTCACATCCTATCACAGGGTACCAGAGAATGTTCTAGAACCAAATCTGAACAATAATAATGATAATACCCGGATTTCAGGCAGAACTGCCAAATTAAGTGCAGAGAAGATAAAGGAGCCCACAGAGAGGAAAGACTTAGGTTGGTGAGAAGAAACTGGAATAATCCCGGGCCTCAATCCAAAGAGAACAATCAACAGTTGTATGAAAGCATGAATGAAGGCCGCTTTCTGGGGAGAGGTGGTGTTGCCGTGCACACACCATGTGTCATGGCTGATGTCAGCCGGGTGACGTTCACCACTAAGAAAATCCACAGACTGTGTCGGAGAGGACAATTCTGGTTTTAAGCTCAAGAATTCTGTTTTATTCTTTTGACCTCCTTTGTAACTGCTGGTACAGTCAAACAGTGCTGTAGCATCTGTTAGGATGATACGGTGTGCTTGGGTGGCCTTTGTTTTCAGAACTGCAGTAGTTTTCCCTCCAACCCCCTTTCTGATCAGTTAGCCTTCAACGAGGACAGCACTGCCATGTGACACCCCTACGGGGGGTGGCGGCAGGCTTCTGAGCCTCTGTCCCGTTCAGGGACTGCCAATGGCCCTGGTCACCACTTAACTGTATCTGAGATGAATCCCCTCAACTCAGAGCACCAAATGGATAAAAAGCAGTCTCTTTTGATGTCAAAGCTGGGAAAACCACAGCGAAAAATTGCTTTTTTTTTTTCTAGGGCAAGCCACTCTTAATCCTGAGAGAGGGAGAGAGAGAGAGAGAGAGAGAGAATTTATTGTTTTATAAAAGTGATTCATAGTCATTATTAAAAAGTTAAATACAAAAATGTGAAAAGAGGAAAGCAAAATCACCACTGTTAACATTCTAGGGAACTTCTTTGCAAACACCTCGCCTATGCACACATAAAATTTTCCCCAAATGAGACCATATCATACCAGTTGTTCTGTAGCCTACTTTATTTGTGTAATAAATATACTGATATTAATAAGCTTTATATTAACTTCTGGTTGATCGTCAACGGCTACAATTTCTAGATTTGCTGGTGTATCTCTGCCCTCTAATAAATATACTGATATTAATAAGCTTTATATTAACTTCTGGTTGATCGTCAATGGCTACAATTTCTAGATTTGCTGTTATATCTCTGCCCTCTAGCTCTAATAGGCAGCAAACGGTTCACAACCCAACATAAGATTACACTTAAAAAGCTCTGGAGAGGGACTTTTAAAGTCCCCCCCCCCGACCCTGCCTTTTTTTTAGCCATCCATGATCTTCCCTGAATAAATATTTCTGTAGCCAGGCACTATTTACACATTTCACCTCATTTAGTCCTCACAATGACCTATGTGAAGGAGGAAATGTTATTATCTTATTATCCCCATTTTTGCATTGATGCTCAGTAGCCCCGGCTGAGGGAGGATGCATGCGTGGCTTTGAATCTGCAGTCCCAGCCTTCAGCTGGACACAGGGTGGGTCTTTGGAGACCTTCACTGACAAATCATGAAGCCCCACTCTGAAGCCCTGACATAGGAGGAGCCATTCCAACTGCACCTCTGTGAGATACACGGGTCATCTTAGCTCCATTTTGCAGCTGGGGAGACTGAGGCACAGAGAGGATCAAGTGGACCGAGAGATAGTGCCAGAGCTGGGGACAGAGTGTGGCATGTAGTGATTTCCTGGAAAGCTCAGCTTAGGGCTAGGAAGTCGCTGGGAGTGAGCGCTGGGCGGAATGATGTCAGGGGCGTGAGGACACGGCTGTACCCGATGTTGAATGGGCCCCCCACAGTCAGGGTCTTGCCTCAGCAGCAAGTCAGGTGCTGGGAGGCCTCTCAGAGGCACCTCGGCCCATTTGCCAAAGACCATTATGGGTTCTCGGGAGCACCTGCTTCTCCATTAGCCGTTCCTGGGACTGATGAATAGCACTTAGGCTGCCCCCCCTCAAGGCCCTCTGAGAACGCTGCACGGCTTCACCCTCACAGCAGGGGCTGGGGAGGCACCCTCCATCCTGCCCCCAAAGGTGAGCCTGGAGGGTCCCTTGCTTCGCTTCCCCTTGGACCTGGGTCTCTCCCATGAAGCAGGGTCTCATG
Source organism: Neophocaena asiaeorientalis asiaeorientalis (assembly GCF_003031525.2). Taxonomy (NCBI): domain Eukaryota; kingdom Metazoa; phylum Chordata; class Mammalia; order Artiodactyla; family Phocoenidae; genus Neophocaena; species Neophocaena asiaeorientalis. The sequence continues at coordinate 16,135,462 of NW_020174923.1, forward strand.
ATCCAGAGATGCCATATTTGCATCTACCCTGAGAGGCCACTCAGCCCTAACGCCTCTCGTGGAATGCACCAAGTCCAGCCTTGTTAGTTGCATGAACGGCTGGACTCCTTGTGCCCTTGGTGCACTGGCTCCAAATCTTCCTGAGGACCTTATGGCTGGTTCAGACCTCTCCATGGATTTGGGTAGAAAGGACATGTGGGTAGAAAGTCCAGAGCCCTGGGTTCTAGGCTTAGGAGGGACCACTCACTGGCTGGTCGATGCTGGGCCAGTCACTTGCCCTCTCTGAATCACAGATTCTTCATTTGTAACATGGGCTCGAGGACACCTGTGTCACGGGGTGGTTGTGAGGGTCACTGGAAAAATGCATGTGAGAGAGAGTGCTTCAGTGAACTGCAATGTTCTAGACTGATGCTCGGTACTGTTGTTATGACACATGGGTTCTGAGCAAGGAGAAGATATCTGAGGATGGGGAAGAGGAGGCCTAACCTAAAGGGATAAAATCAGGGGCCGATCCAAGAGCCTTAGTGCTTCTGCCCTGAAGGAGGGGGAGACAGAGCATGAAGACGTGAGAGGCAGCTCTGGGGCGGCCCAGGGAGAGGAGGAGAAACGAGGGGGTCCTTCCAGGAAGGTCTCAGAAGTGACGGAGCGAAGGTAAGCATCGGGGAAGAACTGGGGTGTCTCTGCTCCCCACCCCTCCCAGCACTGGCACCGGAGCACAGAGGAGACAGGGGAGGTGATGCGGAGAAGGTGATGCCGGGAGGTGGGGAGAGACGAATCGTCCGCACCAGTCTTGGCAGCGAAGGAGGTGGGAGTCTGAGAGGCCACATGCAATGACCAGAAACTGGCTCTTTTTGCCACAACATTTCATTAGATGGAACAACAAGGAAGAATTGGAGGGGAGAGGAAAGGAGGAAGGGAAGGTGGTAGTTTTGAGGATGCTTTCATTTCTATTTTTTGAGTCTGAGGACACACCCTGAAGGACGTGGGGCACAGAAGGACAGCGTAGTCTGTCTCTAGTCAGCAATGTCCCTCAGTAATGAGCAGCCTGAACTCAGCACGGCTGGAAGGACGGAAAACAAATAGTGTCCTTTGAACCCATGGGAGAAATGCCACCCAGGTCAAGCACACCGTCCCTTGACAGAGGTGCCCACACAGCATCAGGGGCAGAGCTGACAGTGCATTTCGGGGGTGTGGAGCACACATTGGGGTCAGGCTGTCTGGGTTCCACTCCAGATCCGCCACTTACTAGCGGGGTGGCCTTGAGAAAGTCACTCAACCTCTCAGAGCCTCCGCTGCCTCGTCTGTAAGGTGTGGGGATTAAACGAGTTAATACAGTAAATGCGATCGAAGGGCCCGCTGTGGTTATTATCATGACAACCTATCACCCATTATTTGAGCCAAACCTTTCTGTATCCTGTTTGTATTTTCAGACTAAACAGCTTCTCAGGGCCCAGAGCCCCACCCCACGTTGGATCCAACGACACATGGTGCCCCCTTGGCCCTCCCGATGCAGCCTCTGGCCCGGCAGGGCAGATGGTGTACCCAGTGAGGTCATCCCCTGGTCCCGTGACTCCTGGAGACGGGGCCAAAACCGTGTCCCGGAGCACACTGTGTGAAGCTGACCCCTCTGTGAGGAGGACAAGGGAGAAGCGAACACACTGGCAAGGAGAGAGCTCCATCCTGTAGCACCAGGGGAAAAAAGCAGTTTTAGAAATGTGCACGTACAGAATGTTTATGAACAAGACAGTAGCATATATATGCGTATGTGCAGACAAGAAATCGCAAAGGGGGCTTCCCTGGTGGCGCAGTGGTTGGGAATCCGCCTGCCAATGCAGGGGACACGGGTTCGAGCCCTGGTCCGGGAGGATCCCACATGCCACGGAGCAACTAAGCCCGTGTGCCACAACTACTGAGCCTGCGCTCTACAGTCCACAAGCTACAGGTACTGAGCCCGTGCACCACAACTACTGAAGCCCGCGCGCCTAGAGCCCATGCTCTGCAACAAGAGAAACCACCGCAACGAGAAGTCCGTGCACCACAACGAAGAGCAGCCCCCGCTCGCCACAACTAGAGAAAGCCCACAGCAACGAAGACCCAACGCAGCCAAAAATAAGTTAAAAAAAAAAAAAAGATATTGTAAAGGACATGTGATCTGGGAAGGGAAGTGGAATTAGGGAGACTTTCTCTTGTTGTTGTGTACATTTTTGTTTTATCATACTGTTTTCTAAACATGTGCTTATAATCTGACAAAAAGTAATAAATACATTCCGATTTTGGCAAAACAAAACACCCTGTAACAAAGTCAAGGATTTGTCCACAGTGTGCTGCTCCTTTTGTTCACAAATCGTGGGCTGCCTGTAGGCACCGGCATGGCTGACGGGTCAAGGTGACCAAGAGGCTTAATACTGATTCTAGGCGTCAGTGTGACGTGTTCAACTACATCTGTGATCAACCATGAAGACAGAGGCCGCTTAGGGGGACAATGTGTGGGGAGCATTCTTAACCTGGGGCCGGAGGAACACCACCAGAGGTGCCTGATGGGGGTCGTGGGGGAAGCCCTATGGAGCCAGTGATGGCTCCTGGATGGGGAAGCTTCACACACTGGAGGGAGTCATGACGCAAAGAGATGGGGTTCACTAACAGCTGACATGCAGCCTTTCAGGTACACATTTAACGCAGAGAGCCAGGGACACCTGGACATAGCAGTCTGATGTCACAAACCCTTGCCTATCACAAGTGTGATTCTCTAAGATCCAGTGAAAAGTCTAAACACATTGGGGGGCTGTAATTGTTCATGTATTTATACCTAGCTTGTTCCGAAAAGGGATTTAGAGAGAAGCAGGGAGGTGAGAAGCCCCACCAGGGCTGAAGTTACAGCCTTACGAGCCCTAGAAAAGGTAACTTCCCAATGCAATGTGCGCGGTAAGGGTTCCTGGCCACGTCAGAATATAAAAATACAGGCTCTTTATTTAGATAAAGGGGAAACCAGACACTTTTGCTGCATCTATTGAGGTTGGGAAAGTAGTTTCAATATTTATCAATAAAACTTCTCATTAAAATTAAAATAAGAAAATGCAAATATTATCCAGTATGGGACCCTGGGTCATGCTCTCTTATTTGGATAAAATAATTATGCTTGACAAAGTGGAGTACAGTGGAAAACAGAAAATTTATGGAGTGAGGAAATGATCTTGAAAGAAAGAATTTCAACACAGCTTTGGAAAGAGATCCAATCCAGGCACACAAATATCTGGTTCAATTAAAACGGACACAGCAGAAATTCAGATCAGGGAGAAACAGGAAGTCAAAGCCAGGGGCGTATATTTAGGCTCTGGGCCCCCAAGTACGTATTTCAGAAAAAGCCCAGGCAGCCTCTGTTGGTCGCAAAATAGTTATTATCCAGCAGAAAGGCCTGGACACTATGTTCAGAAACAGAAATTACAGTCAAGGAGGGAAGGAAGACAGAATGAGCAGATAAGAGAGAAAAAGCTGGCGAGAAAGAAGTACAAAGAACTTAGAAACATGATAGGAAATGAAATTCTTCTTGGAAAAGGAGAAAACACTACACCTGGAGTCACGCATCCGAACAGAGGGGCAGCTGCCTCGGCGCTGTCGCCCTGCCCCCAACTGAGCTGCTTCTGGGTCTTCCTAGTGTCTTAGGAATTACCATCGAAGTCGAAATCGTACAGGAATACTAAAACCCACTGAATTGAAACTTTTAAGGGATGGTTTTTATGGTATATGAACCATAATCTCAATAAAGGTGTTTTTAAAACATTGCAAAAGAAGCTCAAAGTCAAATTTATTTTCCTTTGCTAAATCTAAAAATACAGATGCCTTCCAACCTTCCTGTGGGGAGGTGGAGCCCTCTGCCCGGGCTGGTAGAAAGCGGCTCTCTCTCAGGAACAGCGGAGATGAAGCAGCTTGTACACAAACCTTCTCTCTGCTGGGCCACCCAGCTTTGGCTCAAATCTAACCCCTGGGGGAGTCTGTGACAAACAAACCGCGAAGGTAGCTTTGCATTGTTTGTATGACCTGAGCTTTTCCTTCTGGTGGGCAACGACCCCACCCCATTCAACGGTCCTGGCCTTTGTCGAATGGGGGGTTGTGGCCCACCAGGGTGCAGAGGGGCACCAGGAAAAGCTCTGGGCCGAAGGGTACCTTCCCAGGTGGACGGGCTGTCAGGGGGTGGCAGGTCAAAACATCTTTGCATGGGAGGTACAGTGTCCTCCCTGTTAAAACCAGGAGTTGGATACACACAGCAAAAAGAGGGCAAATGAACGAATGAGCTGCTTGCTTGGGAAGGCTGCTGTACGGCAGAGATGGAGTATGGGTGTCTTAGGGGCCCCTCCAGGCCAATGAGCCCAGGCAGCATTCACCATCCTGTCCCCACAAAGCTCAGGGCGGGCAGAGGCTGAGAGAGGCAGGGCTTGCTGGGGAGGTGCGCGCGCACACACGCACACACACACACACACACACACACACACACACACACACACCAGGTGCCTTGGGGAAACAGGAACATCACAACTCCCTCACTTCCAAAGAATTCACCACATCTCCCTGACCCCACTTCCGGGATTAGCCTGGAGACTCATGCATTCCCGAGACATGGATAAGAATCTATTACCTCTCTGGCCTCCTTCCACTCAACACTGGGGCCGGTCTTTCCTGTTGCACCTGTCACATCATACCCTAATTGTACCCACGAGTCCCTCCATTAGAATGCAAGCTCCTCGAGGGTGGAGACGCTCCTGTACTTGTGTTTTTAAACCACTGTAAACGACTCAGTACTTAGTGCAGCGCTTGGTAGGGGGTCTGTGCTCAGGAAGAACGAAAGAATGACTGTGAACTGAAAGCCGCCCCTCACACTTCTTCGGCCCTGACTGCTACACTTGTGCAGTTGTGCGACCCTAACTGCTACACCTTCTCCCCCCCAGGCCTTTGCCAGGCCTGGTCTCCCTGCCAGGGAAGCCCTGTCCTCCACGTCCCCTCCCCTTTGTCTGGCTAACTCCTACTCAAGCTTCAGGCTCTATCAAAGCAGCCACTGCTTCTAGAAGCCCTTCTTGACTCTGCCAAACTCCCTCGAGTGTGCCCCTCACAGACACTTGCCTGGTGCTGTAATCCTCTGGGATGCTAATCCCCTGAGGATGGGAGAGCCACAGCCACCTCCTTCACCATCATGTCTTCAGCACCTGGTCCCACACCCGGCAGGAGGAAGGCCCCAATAATGCTGCTGAACCAAGGAGTTGGGGGGCAGGGAGATGGGTTCCCGTGGGATGAAGGAGGAGAGGTGACAGCATTAATCAATAACACTTCCCAAGCTCATTGTCAGTTGCAAATCTGACAGCAGACCTGTTCTCTTGTGTGGGCTACCCCAGCTCCCTGGATAACTACCTCTCACACCCCATTGGAGAGAATATTCCTCTCCAGTGGGGTAGGGGAGGGAACTCAAATTCTCTCCCCGCTTTGCAAACCTCAAATGACCAAAATAAATGAGATATAACTGCTGAGTCATCTGGGCATTGGGTTAACCAGGAATGACCTTGAATTTGTCATCAAGGTCTCTCCCACTGTGGTTCCTTCTCCTCTCCCCAAAACAGACTTGTTCTCCAGGCATCTGTCTGGGTGCCCTTGCTTGACTAGGTCAGAATCATAGAATCCTGGGTTCTAAGCTTAGAATGGACCTTAAAGAAAGAGGCCCTCGGGCTTCCCTGGTGGTGCAGTGGTTGAGAGTCCGCCTACCGATGCAGGGGACGCGGGTTCGTGCCCCGGTCCGGGAAGATCCCACATGCCGTGGAGCGGCTAGGCCCGTGAGCCATGGCCGCTGAGCCTGTGCGTCTGGAGCCTGTGCTCCTCAACGGGAGAGGCCACAACAGTGAGAGGCCCGTGTACCGCAAAAAAAAAAAAAAGAAAAGAAAAGAACGAAAGAGGCCCTCGACAGCACAGAGAGGTGAAGTAACTCACCCAAAGTCACACAGCTAGTCGACAGTGAAGCCAGGATTCAAACCTAAGTCAGGAGCACATTTCACTGAACATACCCCAAGTAAAGCAGAAACCATTGTTTTCCAAGCATCAGATCCATGCATTTGATACTGAAGGTCAAATGCAGTTCCGTTTACTTAGAAAATACCACAGTGTTTTTGCAATAAAATTAGAAACTTGTAGTATAGAGGCCGTCACTGTCCCTTTTCATAGATTTTACTACTCTCTGTTCTCTTAGAGTCCCCACCACAATTTTAGGACATTGCATCTCTGCTTCTCGTCAAGGAGGAGGAAAATAATCTGATTCCTTCAAGTTACACAAACGATGAACAAAAATACGAGAAAGTGAGTTCATTGAGAAGAGTAAAGATCACTGAATGCCTCTTTCCACTGAAGGAAAAAGAGGACATCAGAATCTGAAACATACTTGAGGGAACCCTCGCCAATGCAGGCCCTGCACGAACTCCAGGGTCCTTCTCAGATGTGGCCCCAGGGACATTTTGGGAGTGCGCGTTCCTGCTCTGTGACTGGGTCCTCGGAGGCTCAGGATGAAGCCACATCATAGGATTCTCTGTCACCCACACTTCAATGCCTCAGCTCAAGAGAAAGAGCAAAGTAATTAGAAACCTCCTTGTAAAAGACCATCTGCAATTAAAGAGCACTGTCCTTTCCTTTGCGTCCTGGGGCTTATTGTTTAGAAAGTATTTTCCAGGGAGCCATGAAATGTTGATTTATAAGCAATATCCAAGGGACAAAGAATGTCTAAACACCTTAAGCCTGTGATTTAAAGGCTTGTTCTATGTGAAAGAATGCAAGATGAGATAAGATACTGCAAAAGGGCTGCAAAGAAGCTGATTTTATTTAGTAAAATCTGGTTTAAAATGTGCAATGAAACTAAGGATATTACAAATATGATTCAGATTACTTGCATCTTAATTTATACATTTATACCACCTCTTCCAGATCTTGCTGAAAAAGATTAGTTATTAAATCTTTGCATTTAGTTAATGTGGTAGACAGAACAGCATCTTAAAGATATCCATGTCCTGGGGCTTCCCTGATGGCGCAGTGGTTGAGAGTCCGCCTGCCGATGCAGGGGACACGGGTTCGTGCCCCGGTCCGGGAAGATCCCACATGCCACGGAGCGGCTGGGCCCGTGAGCCATGGCCGCTGAACCTGCGTGTCCAGAGCCTGTGCTCTGCAAAGGGAGGGGCCGCAGCGGTGAGAGGCCCGCATACCGCAAAAAAAAAAAAAAAAGATATCCATGTCCTAATCCCCAGAACCTATGAATACTTTGTTACTTTATGTGGCAAGGGAGGGTTAAGGTTGCAGACGGAATCAAGGTTGCTAGTCAGCTGACTTTAAGATTATTCTGGATTATCCAGGTGGGCCCAATGTAATCCCAAGGGTCCTTACACGTGGAAGATGGTGGCAGGGGAGTCAGTGTCAGAGTGATGTGATTTGAGAAGGACTCAACCAGTCAAGCTGGATTTGAAGATGGAAGGGGCCATGAGCCGAGGAAGCTGGAGAAGGCAAGAAAACAGATTCTCCCCTAGACCCTCCAGAAAGGAATGCAGCCCTGCCATCACCTTGATTTTAGCCCAGTGAGACCTGTATTGGACTTCTGCTACCTCCACAACTGTCAGATAAAACGGTTGTGTTGGTTTAAGCCACTACATTTGTGGTAGTTTGTTACAGAAGCAAATAGAAAACGAACAGTTAATTTCTGTAAGTCTGCTCATTAAGGTGGACCAGCACGTTAATAACGACAACTTGATTTTGGGAAAAGAAAGGAAAGAAATGGACGTGGATGGTGCACCTGCCATGTGTCAGGCATCGTGTGAGGCCCTGTAGTACGTACCACACAGTCTCCTCCACCCTGTGGCCAGGTAGGCATTGATAGCACCAGTGTGCAGCCCACAGCTCTGAATCTCCAAAAGGTCAAGGTGCTAACGCTTCGGCTGGTACAGTGGCCGAGCCAGGGTGTGAATCAGGTTTGTTTGCCTCCAGAGTGCTTTCTATTTGATGGTGTCGCCTTCCTTTCCACTCAAGCTAAATGGTACAAAAAGCCCACAGGGCCTGGTCTGTCTGACTGTGCACATGGACAGCCCCAGAGTGGTGGCCACATCCTTTCCACATGCCCTGCTGGACCCCCTCCTGCCTCCTCCCCCGTGTCAGCACCCACCAGCTTCCCAGAGGGAATGGGGCTGGAGACCAGGGCAGTGGTTGGAGGGGGGCTTCCCCCCACAGATCTGGTCCTTCCATGGTCCCATCTTCTGCACTGTCCACTGGAGGGGCACAAAGACAGAAGCACAATGCACCTGAGCCTGTGCGGGGAGGAGGAAGTGACGCGGGGAGTGGGGAGTCCGACCCATGACCCACGCCAAGGACAGCTGACTGACATGCTCTCATACCACATTATGTATTTGCAGACCAGGAGTGGGCACGTGCGGCTCAGGGAAGACTCCTTTTCCACTTTGAATGGTGAATTGGATGGAAGAAATCTCCTCTCCCAGGTGGGGAGAGATGGGATGGGAGTCATCTCTCTGGGCGTCTCACGCTGCTAGACAGCCCCAGGCATACACGCTCTGTGTATCTAGGTGGTTCTCGATGCCTCCCGAGAGTTCGGGGAACACACCTGAGATTTGCTCTGGGCGCTGTCCAGATGTCGGTAGTTAATGATGCAATGAGGAGTGCGCCTTTTCCAACCAACGGACAAAATCCAGTTAATTAAGAAGAGCAATGTTTTGTGCTTAAAAGGCACAAATTCAGACGCATCCATTAGTCTCTTCGGTTTAATATCCCTTTTAAATCAAAGCTGTCAAGCTGAGGCTGTAAGAAGCATCTATTATTAACAAACAGAGAGAAAAGTGGGCTCCTAAGTGACAGGCTCACCAATCACCACACGCTTGGTGGTGGATTTGGGAGCCAATTCAGACATGTCAGTTGCGTAATAAATAAAGTTTACAGCAGCTTTCAGTGTATAAAATGCATTACTGATGCTGAGCTTAGGGGCTGTGTCTATGTGCACCGTGCCCATGCATGTGCATATATGCCCTCCAGTCTCAAAGGCATACCTTTGGGCAGGAGGGTAAGTCAGGCAGGGAGAGATGATATAAACAGGACAGAGCAATCCCACTGGCCCAGCCCTGGCGGAGCAGCTGGGGAGACCTCAGGGACCAGGGCAGTGAGCAGACTATGAGAAAGTCATGTACCAGCCCCCAGCAGGGAGCAGATGTGGCCCCTGCCCTTGGATATAGTCAGTCTGGCCGGGGAGATACATATGCAAATACTGAACGACACAGGGATAATTTCAGGGCAACCCCATGGTCAACTCCATTTTCGGAATGCTGCCTCCCATGGGTGGGGGTCTCCAGCCTGGACAAAGGGATGGAAGACTTCTTGGGATCTGGCTTGGGACGGGAGACAAAGAGATAAATACAGTTCAAGGCCACAGGTCAGAAGATAGAAGGCAGGTTGGCCTGTGCCCCAAGAGTCTGTGATTCTGTGAGCTAAGTGTGGAATAGGTGCTAGAGACAAAGCTGTAGCAGCCGGAAAGAGACGGGGGTCGAGAAGGCTCTGGAAAGAAGATGAGCTTGAGCTAAGACTTGAAGGGAAGGCAGACCTGGAGGGACAAACTCCTTCCTCTGGCTGGAGAGGGGGTAGAGACAGGGTCATTATCAGGCATGGAGTGGGGGGCATGTCATCACCGGACAAAGGGACATCATTGGTCAAAGGGGTGATGCTTGAGAGACTAGACATTTTGGTGGAACCCAGTTCTGAGAGACTTAAGGCCAAGCGCCAGCTAGGAGCCCTGAGCCAACACCTGGGGAGCAGCTCCCAACAGGCTTCTCTGTGACAGTCCTGTTTGCTGGAATTTAACAAAGAACAAAGAGCATGCACCTCACACGTTGGCTCTGGGGCTGGTGTTGGAGCTGTTAATTCCTGCAGAGTCCAAATTCCTGCACCGCCTCGCCTCCAAGTTCAAAGAAGTTGCGTCCGGTAAATAGACTGGCCCTGGCTGTGTGCCCACCTCTGACACCCTTTTCAGGGTGATCCCTGGACCACGTGATCAAGCTGCAGAGAGGCCCTGGCCAGAACCTCCTCATTAGAAAAGGCTGCAGCAGCATAAAGGCTTGTGAGAAAGTTGAGGGCGTTGGGGAGGGAAGGAGAGGGACCAGTTGGGGTCGGGGGTTGAGGGAGGAGACAGCATCACGGCGCCGAAGAAGGGATGCCCAGAAACTCCCGACCGAGTGGAAAAGCCTCTTTGGAGGGACACTTCTCAGCACACCATTAGCTGTCAAGGTCAGCAGACCCCACGACAGTCAATTTTCAAATTCTGGTGACGGGCTCTGGGCACAGCAACCTTCCCCAGAGAAGTCCGCCCTGGAAGGCTGCAACTGCATGCGGTTACCTCCCCAGTCACACTTACATCTTTCCAACCAGAAAAGGACAAAACCACGCATGATTATCTAAACAGAAGTGTTCCCTCTGCTTTTCCCAATTATTAACTTGTGGTTGTTAAACAGCTGATAGGATCAGAGGTCCTTCTAAGAGGGGGAAATTACACAGCCTCGGGCTCAGGGTCCACCTTATGTCTGGTAAGGAGATGACTCCACTTTGCAGAGAAGGTAACAGAGAAGCTAAGCAAGTTGCCCAAAGCCACCCAGCTAGTCAACAGCCAAGGAAGGCAAGAAATTAGCTTCTACCTCTGACACTGCTCTAATTTAATAGAGAGCTCCTTTGGCTGTACCACAGGCTCAGAAAGCTGGTATCCATTCTGGATTGATGGAGGATTGATGACTTTACATTAGCGTTGTTTTGTGCTCCAGCCCATGCCTGTTCATGTGTAGTCTCTAGCCAGTGGCCTTCAGAAAGCAAAATGCTAGAAGGCGCCTGCAGAACACACATTCTCAACCGTATGGCTGATAATATCATTTGGGCAATTGTCCAAGAAAAGGTTAGTATTTTTTTAAATTTATTTACTTATTTTTGGCTGCATTGGGTCTTTGTTGCTGCACGTGGGCTTTCTCTAGTCGCCGTGAGCGGGGGCTACTCATCGTTGCGGTGCATGGGCTTCTCATTGCAGTGGCTTCTCTTCTTGCAGAGCATGGGCTTCAGTAGTTGCGGCTTGTGGGCTGTAGAGCACAGGTTCAGTAGTTTTGGCGCACGGGCTTAGTTGCTCCACGACCTGTGGGATCTTCCCGGACCAGGGCTCGAACCCATGTCCCCCGCATTGGCAGGGGGATTCTTAACCACTGCACCACCAGAGAAGCCCTATTATTTTTAAGTTAAATTAAAACCCACAATATAAACTACTCTGCAAAAAAGAACAAATGTATGCATCATTTAGATCCAACACATTGCACTGAAATATCCTAATGACTAAGGATCATAATTTAAAGAAACACACCAATAACACAAAGTATAAACAACAAATGAAGCCTCTTTCTGAATTCAGAATAAATCTACTGCGAGTGGCTGGAGAAGATATTATTCCTAAGAAAAACCTGCTAGAATTTACTGCAAAATTCTAGCTCACTTTCTAGCTCAATTGCTCACATCAACCTTCTCAAACCTAACATTTAATTGCTTGTCTGTTTTCTTTTATAAAGGAAGTCAATATAACAGAGCAAAAGTTCCATCGGAAACCATGTTAAGATGCAGAGACTCTTTCTTGGGCGCACGGGGAGAGCTGGTCCTGTCCAGGAAGAAGGTCAAGGGACCTGGGATCTAGCAAGTTGCCTCGGTTTCCTCAGTCCTAGGAGGATTGCCAGAGATCTTTTTTTTTTCTTCTTCTTCTTTTTTTGGCTGCAGCACACGGCTTGTGGGATCTTAGTTCCCCAACCAGGGATCGAATCCGGGCCCTTGGCAGTGAAAACATGGAGTCCTAACCACTGGACCACCAGGGAATTCCCTCCAGAGATGTTCTACCATCTCCCTTCACCTCCACCAGGACCAGGGGCTGGATATAATACTGGGACCAAGTGAAGGGTAGAGGGAGGGCTGCACATGACAAGCTAGTAAAGGGTGGACTGTCTGTAGAGAATCCAAAAATAATAATAAACGGACGAAAAGTCAAAATGATTTTTATGAGCATCACGTGTTGGAAATCCTCAACAACGTCAGTGATAACATTCTCCTCCCTGAAAAACGTCTTTTTGGTCCAAGTTATGAACAATTGGTACTGATGTTGTTGACTGTCAATAATACATATTTAAGTTCAAATTCGCACGTGTAAAAACGAGTCCTTTACTAAACCTTGTCTTCTCCATGGAAGTCATTTGGAGAACTCCTAGTTACACAGTCGGCCCCAACATATGCAGAGTCGGCTACACACAGCCGCTTGGAGAGAAATCCTCAACTGTTCAGAATTTCAAGCCTGCTTCAGGTGACGTTTGCATTTCCAGCCTCTGTGAGACCACACACTCCTGCATTTAAGCAGTAGATTCTAAGCTTGAAGAGTGGTAGTGCCGTGATCACAAAGAAGCTGAATTACTTCAGTTCTGTCACTCCACGTGGCCACTTGGAGATTTTGTTTTTAAAATTGAAAACAGTGACACCGGATGTGAACTGCAAAGTGTATTATTACTTTTGCTCGGTAAGTACAACGTTTACTCCATACGTGACATATTTTACTGAGTTTGAATAGTATTTTTTAAAATGGAAATCTGTTCTTTAAAATTGTGAGTTTTAGCTTTTAAAACTAAAAATTAGGGCTTCCCTGGTGGCGCAGTGGTTGAGAGTCCACCTGCCGATGCAGGGGACACGGGTTCGTGCCCCGGTCCGGGAAGATCCCACAAGCCGCAGAGCGGCTGGGCCCGTGAGCCATGGCCGCTGAGCCTGCGCGTCCGTCCGGAGCCTGTGCTCCGCAACGGGAGAGGCCACAACAGTGAGAGGCCCGCGTACCGAAAAAAAAAAAAACAAACTAAAAATTAAGCAAGAAAAAAAAGCAGTACATCAGTGGTACGATTTAGTAGTTGCTAAATTATAGGCAACTTTTGTAGATGTCTCACTTTTATTAAAGTTCACCTATTAGTAACAAATAGTAATTTATGTAATCATTATATAAGGCTGCAACCGAAGGATCAAAACTCAGTAAAGAAAAAATTTTTAATGAATAGTTGTGCTTTTTTTCTTTTTTGTACTAATAATATTTACTTTTATTTTAAAAATCCTGGCGTAATTACATGCACAGAGTTCAATAAGAGAAATATTATCTGTGTTTCTTTTCTGGCAATTATGATTGTTTCATTTCATGATTTTTTTTTTTCGTTACGCGGGCCTCTCACTGCTGTGCATTGGCAGGCGGACCCTCAACCACTGCGCCACCAGGAAAGCCCTATTCCTTTTTTTAATATAAATTTATTTATTTATTATTTATTTTTGGCTGCATTTTTGGGTCTTCGTTGCTGTGTGTGGGCTTTCTCTAGTTGCTGTGAGCGGGGGCTAATCTTCGTTGTGGTGCACGGGCTTCTCGATGCAGTGGCTTCTCTTGTTGCGGAGCACGGGCTCTAGGCGCGCGGGCTTCAGTAGTTGTGGCTCGTGGTCTCTAGAGCGCAGGCTCAGCAGTTGTGGCGCACAGGCTTAGTCACTCTGCAGCATGTGGGATCTTCCCCGACCAGGGCTTGAACCTGTGTCCCCTGCATTGGCAGGCAGATTCTTAACCACTGCGCACCAGGGAAGCCCTTCACGATTATTTCTGAAGATAATTTTGTCACATAAAGGAGGGGACAGTTAAATGGCTGGGTGTCAAGTGGCTCGGTACCTCTGTTCTGTAAAGTGGCATGTGATGGCAGGGCAAACCCCTTCAACAATCAGTTAGTCTCAATCACCCACGGATCTACAACAGAATGAAGATTATTTTTTTCCCCCAGACCATTAATTTCCCTGTTAATCCCTACGTTCCTTTCTCTAAACACCACCTCACACAGCAGCCACAATGACAGTGAATTCTACAATGTAAAGTTCAATGATGTGAAGGTTTGTGATGACTTCACAGGGCCAGGGATGAGAAATCCAAGCAGGGCCCTCAGAGGGTGATGCTCCCAGCAAAGTCTGGCCCCTGCCCAGCCCTGAAACCAGAGGTTGGCCCTCTCAGCAGCCAGCGTGTGTGGTCCCTGCAGCCATGACCTACTTCCCAGTCTACCGGCAGGGAACTGGGCAGCCGTGACGAAGCAAAATTAAGCGGATCTGAAGTGAGTCCATGCTAGAAGAAGTTTGAGCAGTGCGCAAATTTTTCTGGGGATGGGAGGCAGGCAACACGGATAGAGGAAGAGTCCAATCTTGGAAATTAAAAAATTAATCAGGGGGTCATAGAAAGAACAGGCTTTGGAGCTGAAAGATCTGGGCTCAAATTCTGGTTCTTCAATTTACTGGCTCTGTGATCTTGAGCGAGTAACAATCATTCAGAGCCTCAGCTTCCTTATTTGTAACGTAGGGATATAACCCCACCTCTAGAGGCTGTCCTGAGATGAAGGAGAACTGTGTCTGCTCTCTGAGTAGCTGGTAGTCGGTATCTTAGTTCTCTCTCCTTTAGTTTTCCACAATGACACAAGATATTCTACAGGGACAGAACCAAAGCCTGGTAGGGCCTAGGCATCCCATCTCAGGGCTGCATTGGTGGTCAGGCAGAGAAATTTCTCTAAGAATGATGAGTATACCAAAGTTTATCCAGGTAGGAACTTTGCTTGCCAAAAGGTGGATAGCTTGCCAGCAGGGGCTGGGTACCTATTACCAATTCCCCTTGGAGCCTGGGCTTCAGACATCTGTTAGCAGCAAACCATGGCCGGGTAATCTTGGTATTTTAAATAAATATGTGCAAACTGTGGGTAATGAATCTGGTAATGAATCACCAGAACACTCTATACTTAGGAATTACGAGACTAGATTGCAGGTGGGAGAGAATAATAAGGAAGGAAGATGGAAAGAAGGAAGGTCTAAGCTGTGATTTAAAAGTAATGAAGGTTTTTGGTTTTTTTTTTTCAACACAGCTCTTTTTTTTTTTTAATATTTATTTATATTGGCTGCGCTGGGTCTTAGTTGCGGCATGTGGACTTCTTAGTTGCGGCATGTGGACTTAGTTGTGACATGCATGTGGGATCTAGTTCCCCGACCACGGATCATACCCGGACCCCCTGTATTGGGAGCGCAGAGTCTTACCCACTGGACCACCAGGGAAGTCCCAAAAGATTCTTTTCTTTTTTTGGCCGTCTGTGCGGCATGCAGGAACTTAGTTCCCTGACCAGGGATTGAACCCGTGCCCCCTGCATTGAGAGAGCGGAGTCTTAACCACTGGACTGCCAGGGAAGTCCCATAATGAAGGTTTTGTTTTTGTTTTGTCGTAGAACATTTATCTTTCTGTATATCCCTACTAAATAAGACACAACTCTAGAGGTATGGGTGGCCATTTTTTACCATCACCTGGGGAAGACTATCTGAATAGTAGAAAGTAGAGCCAAGAGAGGGTGCATTCCAGGTTCTTGGTGACATCACTTGGGTGACTGGATCCAGCTGTACCTGAACTGACTTTTTAAAATCTGGAAACAAATAAATAATAATAAATTATCTTTTGTGTTGATGCCAGTTTCTTCCGGCTTCTGTCAGCTGCAATTGAAAGACAAATACACCCTGGCTGAACCCTGAAATCCTTTACTGCCTATTTGTGCCTCCCTCACCTAAAGTAACTTCTCCTTGTCTGTACAGTGGGTATAAATTATACCCTTCCCAGTCATTGGGCCTGCCCCATGCAAGGTGCATAATAAAGCTTGGTTGAAATTAAATATGAAATTTCACAAAATACGAAATTAACACATTATTACCTAAGCTGAATATCCTTAGCCTCCTGTCTTTTGGAGGGGTTTGGGGAGACTAAATTTTCAGAGATTGATTTATTCATTCAAGAAAAGTTGAGTGTTAAGCACTCAACTTTTAAGGTCATTAAGCAATGACCTTAAGGCAGGTCATTGCTTCTCAAGCTTGTGCATTAAAATTCCCTACAGTGGGAATTCCCTGACTGTCCAGTGGTTAGGACTGAGTGCTTTCACTGCCGCGGTCTGGGTTCAATCCCTGGTTGGGGAACTAAGATCCTGCAAGCCGTGCGGCGGGGCCGAAAATAAAATAAAATAAAATTCCCTACAGTGCTTTAAAAAGATACCTATTGCTAGCTGGGCCCACCTCAAATTAGAATTCATTTGGCCTGGGATGGGGCCTGGGTATGATGAGTTTTAAAGGCTCCTGCGGTGGTTCTAATGTGTAGTTAAGGTTGGCAACCAGGGTGCAGGGGCTGGGACCACAGCAGTGACACAGACACGTCCTTGCCCTTGTGAAGGCATCTCATGAGGGAGATAGTCGACAATCAAGTGAGACAAGTGTCACAAGGAAAGGACAGCAGGTCACTAGAGTCTAAGATGGGCACTTGTTAGTCTTGGGGGGTTGGAGAAAACTTCCCTGAAAAAGTGATGATTATACTGAGACCTGAAGGATGAATACAAGTGAGCAAGGTGAAGGGAGGGGGTAGGAAGGAACATTCCATGCAGAGGGAACAGTGCATGCAAAGGCCCTGAGGCAGGAAACTGCAGAGTTTTCAAGGAACTAAAAGATGACCCATGAGGCTGGAAGATGAGGAAAGTGGTGGTGCCAGAGGTGTGAAGCCACTGGAATTTGGGACTTGTTTATTACTGCAGCATAAACCTGGCCTCGTTGACTAATACAAGTGGTTTTAGTAGAAAGATAGGGGGTGGAGTCCAGCTTGGATTCAGCTGAGGAGGGCAGGCATGTGGGGAGAAAACGGAGTTTGCAGAAGTGTTGATGATGCTTTAAAAAGAAATCTGTCTGGGAAGAGGAGGACAGAGCTAGTGTGATGGACTGAATGGGGGCATTTGTTTTGTTTTAAAGAAAAACAGCAAGGAGTCAGGAGAGAAGGAGAGGACAGAAACAGGAGAAGGTGGGAAATAAAAGCTAAGCAAGCTTCCTGAATGGTGGGAGAGGTGGAGGGATGGAATCCAGGGCATGGGGTGGGGGACGGTCTGGCTTTAGCAGAGTCACCCAAGAGCTGCTGGAGAGGTGCACACAGAGAACTCTGGCCAAGTACAGAACAGTGCTGAATTAGCATGTGAGGTGCTCTGGGCCGCCCACATAGGTCAACCCTGCAAAACACCTTGACCCCTGGGGGTACTTCCTAAGACTACCAAATCCCAGTATCCCCCCAACATTTAAGGACCATTTGCCTACAACAGAAAACAAATTAAATTGTCAAATCACACTGGTTGGGCTTCCCTGGTGGCGCAATGGTTAAGAATCTGCCTGCCAATGCAGGAGACACGGGTTCGAGACCTGGTCCGGGAAGATCCCACATGCCGCGGAGCAACTAAGACCACGTTCCACAACTACTGAGCCTGCGCTCTAAAGCCCACAAGCCACAACCACTGAAGCCCGTGCGCCTAGAGCCCATGCTCTGCAACAAGAGAAGCCATCCCAATGAGAAGCCTGTGCACCTCAACAAAGAGTAGCCCCCGCTCGCCACAACTAGAGGAAGCCCATGCACGGCGACAAAGATCCAATGCAGCCAAAAATAAATAAAATAAAATAAATTAATTAAAAAAAATAAAGACTATGTGGTTAAAAAAAGAAAAAATCACATTGGTTATGTTTCCAGCATTCCAAAAGAGAGCTCAGGGGTGGCCTGGTCCTCTCCCCTCCCCCAATCTTTTACTTTGAAGTTTTTCAAACTTATAGAAAAGTTACACAAATAATACAATCAGCACCTCGAAATCCTTCTCCTAGACTCACCAACTGTTAATATTTGCAACATTTGCTTTCTCTCTGTCAGTCTCTGCACGTGTATGTATAATTATATACAAAACAATTTTAAACAATATTTTTCTTACTATAAAAGCAACACATGGGGACTTCCCTGGTTAGGGGAAGGCCAGTGGTTAGGACTCTGTGCACCGGCAAAGTATAAAGAAGTATGTGGGCTTCCCTGGTGGCGCGGTGGTTGAGAGTCCGCCTGCCGATGCGGGGGATGGGGGTTCGTGCCCCGGTCCGGGAGGATCCCACGTGCCGCGGAGCGGCTGGGCCCGTGAGCCATGGCCGCTGAGCCTGCGCGTCCGGAGCCTGTGCTCCGCAACGGGAGAGGCCACAGCAGTGAGAGGCCCGCGTACCGAAAAATAAAAGAAAATTAAAAAAAAAAAATAAACAAAAAAAAAGAAGTATGTACCTATAATCCTACCACAAGAAACATCACTATCAATATTTTCATATATTTTCTTTTGGGTTTTTCCCATGCATTTTCTTTCTTTTTTTTTTTTTTCTTTGGCTGCACCACGCAGCATATGGGATAGCCGCAGGGATCGACCAGAGATCGACTCCCAACACCCCCTGCATTGGAAGTGCGGAGTCTTAACCACTGGACTGCCAGGGAAGCCCTCCCATGCATTTTCAAACACAGTCAAGATTATTTTGAATATGCAATTTGTACCATACTCTTTTCTTTTTTACAATACTCTTTTATTATGTCAAGTATTTTCTCGATAATTTAAAATTCCATAGACATCATTTTCTAATGGCTACCTATATTCTACATAACCACTTCCCAGAGATTGGACATGTAGCCGGCTTTTGAAATTTCCTAGTGTAAACACTGATGAACATCTTAGTGTTTTCGTCCTTTTCATGTTTCTAATTATTTCTTTAGGACAGATTCCTAGAAGCGAAATTCTGGGTCAAAGGGCAGCAAACATTTTAAAGCCTCTCTTTACATCCTGCCAAAGCGCTTCTTGGAAATTGGTCCAAATTTTACTCCCACTAGCATTGTACGGGAGCAGACTTGAGTAAATGCTATTGTTGAATCGGGGAAGGACTGAGGGGCACAGATGGAGACAGGGGGTGACCCCCAAGGGGAGAATGTGTCACAAATCACCTTCCACAGTGGAAACCAGGAGGGGGGAGCTGGAGAAACCCCAGCCTTCCAAGGCCATCCATTCCTCCTGGCCCACTGCAGACACTCGAGACACGGTTGCTCCATGAATAAACAAATCCACAAACACGTATTTCTGCATTCCCATCACATGTCCAACACAAGACACAAAGAAAAGAAAATAGCGAGGGTTCATGGGGTGAACCGTGACGGTGGGCACACAGGAGTCAAAAGAAAATCCACCCCCCGGGCAATACGGCAGGTTTTCTTAGGAGAGTCTGACCTCTGCTTAGGCTGATCATTTACAGACTTCCCACTCCCACAAGACAAGCCCCGATCTAATTCAGCTCCCAAATCCAAGCAGCTATGAAGAGGCAGGAGGGAAGAGTCAGGGGTGAATTAAGTACCACTCCCCCAGCATCGCCCAGGAAAGGGCAGTGACATTACCTAAGGAAGCAGCGGGGGTCTCTCGCAGCTGCTTCTCGGCCAGGAGCCGGCTGACAAAGAGTGGTGGCTACAGAGATGAAAGGCAGTTTCCCAGCCCAGCGGTTTGCCGCGGACGTGCTGTCACTCCATTGGGATGGCTTTCCGTAAGCAACTCCTGGTTGTCTACATGGGCTGGAGCAACCCGTATTGGGTGAGATGGGCTGAGCAGGGCCTGCAGGGAGGCTATGGGCACACACAGGCGCACACGTGTGATGGAATTGACGCGTTGTGCCCCCAGGGGCTGCATGGTCAGGGAGGGCGGGCGTGACATCACAGTCACCCTGGGAGAAAAGCCAGGTCTGTGACGTCATGGAGTTCTGAGGCCTTCCTTCTCATACTTTGCGCACTGTTTTTTGGCCTTGTTTACCTTCAAGGAGGAAGTGACGGAAGAACAGGCAAAGAGTGGTGTGGAGGAGGCTGGGAAGCCAGCCCATCGCTCTCCAATAAGCACCCGTCTACTCCCTAGGCCCTGTTAATGGCGATGCACTGAGCAAAGGAGCCTTCAGAGGCCCAGGTGACTGGCACTCATGAGCTCTACACCTGCATCTGAAGTGGGCTTTGGAGGGTCCAGACTTTGAGCCCCTGATGGGGTGGTGACGACGCTATATCCTGGTTTCACCATCTTGGACGAGGGGCTGCTTTCTCTCCTCTTTGTGTAGACCGGCCAGGCCTGTCTCACAGCTGTGAAACAGAACTAGGGCTGGATCCCAAGGGAGAGCGGGCTTGGGTGTGAAGTGCAAAATAAAGGGCTTGTGAAATCCACAGAGAGTGTACTTAAGGATCTTTTAAATCAAAACCCTTAGCTAGTACTTGCTACATCCAAGGCTCTTTTCTATGCACTTTACAAATCTTAATTCATTTAATTCTCTTCCCAGCGCTACGAGGTAGGTATTATCATTATTCCAATTTCATATGTGAGGAAACTCAGGCAGAGAGGCTGAATGACCTGGCCAAGTTTACACCACTAGGACACAGCAGTGCTAGGATTTGAGTCCAGGCCACCTGGCTCCACAGTGTGTGCACAGATCAGGGTCTCATGCGACATGATACTGGCTGAGTCAATAACAGCTGCAGCCCCGTCATGTGCCGTAGAGTGAGGGAGACGGCTGTAAATGTAAAGGCTTTGGTTACCTTTTACGGGAGCAACTCAGAACCACACAGAACCTAAAATGAAGGCTGGCTGGCTCTGGGCATTCACCCAAGTGCCCACAAGTAAACCCAGGATGGCCAGACCACGTCCAGGCTGCCCTTCCCCGGGCATGTCTTGTGCTCTTTAATCAGGAGTAAACTCTATGGGGCTTCTGAGCTAAACCAGCCGTGGAAGGGTTGCTGTTTCCAGATGGTTCCGGGGATCTGCCCTAACTTGGCCTGACTTCCTGGTGGGGATCCGGTCCCAATGTCAGCCCCATCTCTGGACCACATTCCGATCTCATTAGTGAAACACCTGAATCATGATAGAAGGCAACCAAGGTTGGAAGAAGGCTTCAGGTAACACCTGTTCTAGGAATCCTATCTTTTAAGAGTCTGTATATCAAGATGTCTCAACATAATAACATAACACCTTTACCGTACATATAAAACTGACTTATAAAACCACAGTGTGTGTGAGTGTGAGTGTGTGGGTGTATATGTGTGTGTGTACCCTAGCTAGACTCTGAACTTCTCACGGGCCAGGACTGAGTGGTTCCCAAGTAGCCTGGTACCCGGCACATAGCAGACATCCAAACGGACACATTGGACCTTCTCACGTTTTACAGTATAACTTGTCTGGGCACTTTGGCTGGGAATTTTGATAAAACATCCCTTAACCTTAAAAGTTAAAAGATGGCAACCAACAGGCATCAGATGAAAGGAATCCTCAAAGAGCAAACTATTAGGCCTTTGGAATGAGAGTCACAGACCTGCCTAGAGTTGCCACTATATGGAGCCAGAGAGAGGACTCAGGGAGTGTCCATCGGTCAAAAAAACACTTGCTGAGGGTCATGGGCTAGGTGCTTTGAACCTCCCTGAGGAATCTTCTAGTCCCTGCCCCTTACTTCCAGCTGGATGGCACCAGAATACCCCAAAGACACACCAGACCCCTTTTCCCCAAGGTCTCAAAATCCCCACCCCAGGAAGTGCTGTCTGGCCTGAATTCCTCCAGATAGAGTTTAAACCAGACAACAGCGCAGGAGTATATTACAGAGTTTAAAGCTGTGAAATTAGTAAGCCACACTTGAAAATAGGGATATTTGACTGAAGGACAACTTCTGATGTATCTTGCAAAGCTGGAATGATCTGGCTACGATGGGTCCACGAGACACGATCATTGTCTGGAGGCCTCCCCAGGCCCCCCCCAACGTTGGCATTTGGTGACAGGATGCTCGTCTGGGTTCTTTGCTCCTTGTCCCTTGGTAACAAGTGATTCGTTGTCACCCATTTAACTAAGCAACGCATGAACCCCCTCAGCTTTTCCTCCACGCCTGGTGACCCCAGGCCGGGCACCAAGCTTCCTCCAGGGCAAGCTGTCCTGATGGGGTCGTGAAGGCAAAGAGGGGCTGCAGCGTTCTGGGCCGAGAGGTGCTCTGACCCACACTGTCTTGCAGGACACACCCCCAAGATGGCTGAGGCCACGGGATCTGGGTCTGGAGAAGAGAATTTTTCTGCAAGGAATGTTGATTACCCATTCCGGAAAACTTCCCACAGCCTGCTCTGCAACGGCCCTCACCAGCCCAAATCTACACGGAGAAGCGCATAAAGGTTTTAGTCCCAATTCTTTTCATGACAAATCCTACTCCAAGAACCACTGAAGAGCAATTATCACTAAACTTTCATTTAAAAGTCTGGGGAGGGGAGGAAGGAGTACAAATCTTTGCGATCAGATTTTTCCCACATTCATTTTTATTCCTGATGAACTGTTAATGGCTTGTTCATCATGCTGTATAACAATTGCACAAAGACGCATACGTTTACCACATGCTGGCCTTTCTGAGTTCATTCTGAATTTAATTATCATTAAGTACCCGCAGTGTGCCAGGTGCAAAATGCCAGATGAGGAGTGGGACGTGATGCAGGCCCTGAGTCGCCAGTCAGCTGTTGCTAGAACCGCTCAGCTCTGCCGCGAGCGCTCCAGCAGAGCCACCCCCGCTGCCTCGGAGACTTCAGACGCGTTCCCCGCGAGTTAGTGGGTGACTGAGGGGGGCGTGTCTGTGGGATTCCCAGGCACTGGGCAGCCACCCCCTGCTTTGCCAGGGTGCTCCAGTCCGGTATCCAGGGCCAGATCTCAGCCACTGAAGGAGGGCAGGATGATGGAGCCACCAGGCAGGCAGGAGGTCCACAGCTTGGGGAGAGGAGGCCCCTTGGGGAAGCAATGCTCGGGCTGGAGGGTCCTCCAGGCTGTGCTGCTGAGTGTGGCCCCTGACAGCTGAGGGACAGTGTGGAAAGGTTACCTAGCCGCTCTGAGCCTCGGTTTCCCCAGGTGAAAAAATGGAGGTAGAATCTGCAAACTCAATAGGCGATAGAGTGATGAAAGGAGATGAAGCAGGAGTACGCCAGCCATCACTGTTCTGTTCCCATCGCCACTGCCAACTCCGGCCAGGCAGCTGGTCAACAGCTTCAAGTACCAGACAGGTGACAGGGGAGCAGAGGGCTGAGAGAAAAGCCAAATCCATCCCTCCACATAAAAAAGAAAAAAAAAATATAAAGGAACCCAAGGCCTAGGATCTGTACAAAGCAAGTGTGGTGCCCAGTGCATCACAGGTGCACACGGAACCCAGGAAAACATTCCCAGCTCCTGTGTTCTCTGTCTACAGCTCATCTGGAAGGTTCTTCTGTCTAAGGCAGCCAGGTGCCCAGGCCAGCCCACCAAAGCCTAGTAACACAGCGTGTGTCTGAGATAGACCTTAGGGGCTGTGAGCTGCTGGGCCCATCTTGAGCCCCTTTAAACTCCTCTGAGCTTTAAGCCCCACCTGCCTCCTCTTGAGCCCCGCCGTGGGGGCAGGTGGGGAGGGGGAGGAAAGAAATGTGAACCAGGCAGAGTCATGAGAGCCAGTTCCGGTGACGAGCCCACTGTGTCCCACAAGGTCGTTTGTGGGTGCAGCCACAGGAACTAACGGTAAGCAGAGCTCTCTGCACCAGGTCTGAGGAAACCTCGGGATCCTTCACAGGCAGCGGCATGTGAGGGGCTGGGATGGGGCCTCTGGCCTCGGCAGGGGTGAGGGTGCTCTGGGAGGAGGGCACCCTTTCCTTCCTCCTGTTCTGTGAGTCCTGGCATGCTGGATGTAAGAGGAAACACAATCTTCCTGGGAAGAAACATCTCCTGGGGAGGCACCCCTGGGCCACGTGGAAGGAGGAGTAAAGACTTATAACATCAGAAGGGTGGAAAGTGGAGTTGATGAGATGAATTTTCTCCAAATGTTATTTGTTTCTTTTTTCTTGATTATAAAAGTAATTCATGGTACTTCCCTGGTGGTCCAGTGGGTAAGACTCCACGCTCCCAATGCAGGGGGCCCAGGTTCGATCCCTGGTCAGGGAACTAGATCCCGCATGCATGCTGCAACTAAGAAGTCTGCACACAACTGAAGATCCCGTGTGCTGCAACTAAGACCCGGCACAGCCAAAATAAATAAATAATTTTTTTTTTAAGAAAATAAAATTCATGCTGCTGTCTGAATTACTGATGAGAATCTGTTCACGTATTACTTATGTAATATTAAAAAAATTCCACGCACACACACAAAAGAAATACAGACCTACTGAATTTAAGAAAAAATGCAAGTGCGGAAAGTAGAAAGTGGGAGACTTCTGTAACCCCCATTCAGTTCTACAACCGCCTTCTAAACGCTTATCAAAGCAGGAGCATGTTTCCAGGTCGCTACCTATGGGTCCACCGTGATGACTGGTTACCATGGTGGGTGTTCAGTAGTGTAACTAAGGGCCAGTCACTCACTGTGCTCTGTGCTTTACAGACATCACCACCACTCCTTACAGCAGCCCTGAAACAGAGGTGCTACTATTCCCATTTTTCAGATGAGGAAACGGGCTCAGAGAGGTCGAGCTACTTACCCAAGGTCACACAGCTAGGAGGGAGCAGCCAAGAGTCAACCCCTGTCAGCCCTCCTCCAAGGCCTGGGCGCTTCCCACTACATCTCATCCACAATCCAGGATGGCAGGGAGAGGTGGGTAAACTGCATCTCATGTCCCTTACTTAAGTATGACATAGTAACAATATAATGATTAAAACAACACTTGGGGAAAATTGTTTGAGTGGCTAAGAATAGGCCAGGCAGGTGCAGGGAGAGATGACTGTTGAGGAGCCCCCTTAGCAGCTTTTGTGCTAATAGTGGGATGCGCTGACTTTGAAAAGGAAGATGGTTTCAGGAGACAGCAAGGGGGGAAATAACCAAAGGGGACAGAAAAATGAAGGGCTTTGGGGCTCACCCCATGGGTGGGCCAAATGGCCTGGCAGTTCTGCCCTTCTTTCTCATACAGTGTGTCCATTGTCGGGAACTGCTTCATTTCTCTGGGCAAGAAAAACCTCATTAACCTAATTGATATTTTCCAGCAACAAAGTTGCATCTGTTATTTAAGCAGCCGGTGGGGAAGGCTATTCCACTAGGGACACCCACGCATCCTCCAGGAATGGTGGACGTTCTCTAGGAAAATCAGCATTTCTTTTTAAGCAGGGTGTATGCTTGTCTTTTCGAAAGGAGTGAAGACAATTCAGCCTGGCTGCTTTTTTTTTTTTTGGCGGTACGCAGGCCTCTCACTGCTGTGGCCTCTCCCGTTGCAGAGCACAGGCTCCGGATGCGCAGGCTCAGCGGCCATGGCTCACGGGCCCAGCCGCTCCGCGGCATATGGGATCCTCCCGGACCGGGGCACGAACCCGCATCCCCTGCATCGGCAGGCGGACTCTCAACCACTGCGCCACCAGGGAAACCCCAGCCTGGCTGCTTTAGTGAAAGGTCTCTTAGCCTTGACTCAGAGCCAATCTTTGAGAGTCGTTGTTATTGCTTTTGTTTTTCTCCTTGAGGGCACGTCCAGGCACAATACCCACTCTAGCTCCGCTGCTGCTCCCCTGAGGGGAAACTACTTGGCTTCAGAGCTGATTACTCCACACAGGCTCATGTGATCCCTCCAAGGCAGGTCTCACACTTGCTGTGAAGTGAAATGATTTGTCAAAATCAGTGAAACAAGGGATCCTTGGGAGGAGACCAGCAGGACACTGCAGGAGAAGAGGTCTTTTCAGTATGCAAGAAAGTGGGAATGTTCTGGAAAGCTGCTGCTCAAGGGACGCATCTGTAACTCAGATCGTGTGTCCCAGAGACTGGCCTCCATCATCCGAGAGGCTTCACCTTCACTTGCTGGGATCTCAAATATTGGTGCTTCCTGGTCAGGCCTCCACCATGGGTCGGCTCTGGGGTCGGAGGGTCCCTCTCTGGGGGAGGAGGCGAGATGGGGCATGGGAGGGCATCTGTGTGGGGAGGAAGGAGACCTGTGCTAGCCCAGCTTTGCCAAGAATTCACTGTGTGACTCTGGGGAGGTCACTTTACCTCTCTGGGCTGTGTCCTCATTTCTCAAGTGGCTCTGGCATCTGTTAAAATGCCAAATTTGTGGTCCTTGTCACCTTGTGCTGGCACCTCTGTGGATTTTTCTCAGTATAACTTTAGAAAGCGGGGAGGTGTGGGGGAAGGGAGGTCCCGACAGGAGATGAAAGAGTTGAAGGGACAGTGGTGATTCATTCTAAGGATGTCACCCATCTGGGGGCTGCTCCCAACACTTTTATCTTCCTCTCTGGCCCCTTCTTTCTCCTCCCTCCCAGCCCCCTTGTCAGGCCATGAGCTGCCGTCACAGGGAAGCTGGGGTGACTCTGTCAGGAAGACAGAGGAGGAGGTCTGCAGGGAGGCTGGGAGGTGGGACTGGGTGGGCTCTGGGGGCTCTTGCGCCTCCATGGTACTGGGAGGTCTGGGGCCCACAGGCCAGGCAGAGTGACCCTTAACTAACAAACAGTAGGAGATGCTCAGGCCTTGGGCTCAGGAAACTTACATTCTAGCCGTGGCCACGCCCGTCGGCCTCTCTGGAGAGAGCCGATGGGACA
The DNA here is from genome assembly GCF_003031525.2 of Neophocaena asiaeorientalis asiaeorientalis. Taxonomy (NCBI): domain Eukaryota; kingdom Metazoa; phylum Chordata; class Mammalia; order Artiodactyla; family Phocoenidae; genus Neophocaena; species Neophocaena asiaeorientalis. Next base: position 16,161,927 of record NW_020174923.1, read on the forward strand.
TGATAATTAAAACTGAAACGAGGCCCTCAGAGGATTGGCTGCAACGTCCCTGAGGACTGCAGTTCTGTGTCTGAAAGAGAAGAGCAGCAGTGCATTTTTGCTTCTCTGGGCGTGGCAGGCGTCCCCAAATAGCAGGGGCTGTGGGGGAATGAGGGGGTTCTGGAGGGACTCTGGAACCTGCACCACGGAAGTCATTCCAGAAGAGACAGGCTCCTGCCCCACAGCAGGGCTGGGACCAGGAACCCCTCACCCTGTCCCACTGCTGAGGTTCTGGGATGGCAGCTTCCGTTACTTCCCTTTCCCAACAGGAAGTGCCACCCAGCCTGGAGCGGCTGGGAGGATGAAATGAGATCACCTGTATGAAGCACTAAGAGAAAAAATAACACTGAGGTTGTTTTTGATATAAAAGGATTGGGCATTGACACTGTAAAGCGGCACATCACGCAGCCTGGCCTCGGAACGCGGCCACGGGGGTCTCACTTGCTACACAGGTCACCGGGCACTCTGGGGACCAGGGTGGCTCATGGGGCTAGTCTGGGTTGTCACAAACCACGACAAGGAGTAGACACTTACATAACACAGTAGCCCACCTTCCCCTGTCTTCCTCTACTCTCAAGGGAGCATTCTAGAAGGTGCTCTCTTGTGTTCCATTACACCTTTTATGTACACTGTACACACACACTGGGCGTGTGCTCCTGCTAAGTCCTATTCCTCCAGCTTATCTGGAAGGCTCCCCTGTCTGTGGCATGCAGTGCTCAGGCTGGCAGGCCAGGTAACAGAGCTTCCGCCCCTCTGGGAAATGAGGGTGAGGCCAGATCAGAGCTTCTCCACCAGGGGTTGTCATGCAACACCTGGGGAGGCTCTCAAAGAACCTTCTTCCAGATGTGCTTATCTTTTTGAAGTGAGCTAGGGCCTGAGCATATATATAAATTTACCTTTAAAAAAGGTAATATGGGGGCTTCCCTGGTGGCGCAGTGGTTAAGAATCCGCCTGCCAGTGCAGGGGACACGGGTTTGAGCCCTGGTCCGGGAAGATCCCACATGCCACGGAGCAGCTCAGCCCGTGCGCCACAATTGTTGAGCCCACGTGCCACAACTACTGAAGCCCGCGTGCCTAGAGCCCGTGCTCCGCAACAAGAGAAGCCACCGCAATGAGAAGCCCGTGCACTGCAACGAAGAGTAGTCCCTGCTGGCCGCAACTAGAGAAAGCCCGCATACAACAATGAAGACACAACGCAGCCAAAAAAATAAATAAATTTAGTTTTTTAAAAAAAGGTAATATGTACGCAAGATAAAAGAGTACAGAGTGAAAATGGCGTCTCCTGCCCCCACCCACAATTTCTCCCCCCAGAGGCTGCCATCAAAACCTGATTTTCGCCTTTCCTTCCAGTGTCAGGCTCCATCTGCATGACTCATTCACATGTACGCTCCCGCCTTTTACACAGATGGTAACACATGATGCCTACCTTGCTCCAGACTTAACAAGGTATCTGAGGGAGCAGCCAGAGCCACGACTATGGACCTAGTGCATTTCTCCAGGGACCACAGTTTATTTAACCAGTTCCATACCGACTCTTTCCAGACTTTTGCATAACAGATAATTCCCCAATGAACCTCCATATATAAGCCTTTGCTCGCACAGAAACAGCAAATTCTCAGAAGCAGTGATGCTCTGCCAAAGGGCATCTGGTCAATCTTCTCTCCAGAAGTGGTGATTTTCCACTCCCACCGACAGCACACCCCGGCCAGCCAAGGGTTACCACCCCTCCGGATCTTGGCCATCTCATCCACGTAACAGTGGCATCTTACTGTGGTTTTATCAGCAGTCCCTTAATTGTGGGCCAGGTCAAGCATCTTTTTCATGTTTAGTAACCCCACCACCACTTTTTTTTTTCTCCTGTAAACTACTTGCTTTTCTCTTTTCCGAGGCATGGTAAAGCATCTGGGGGCAATTCTGGAGTGTCCTAGGACCCCCTGCCAGTTCTGGATGACCCAAGGTCCCTTGAAGCTCTAACACCGTGGATTCTGGGAGCATCATTAAAAGCCCGAGGGTCCAGGGACTGTCCAGGTTTCAGAGAGCCCAATGGTAAGCAAGGGAAGCCCTCAGTAGCCCAGCAGGGAAAGCTGCGACTTTCAGCCCCGCCTTGAGCCTGAGTCTGAGCCTCTGAAGATAGATGTCCCGGCCTGGGCGTGGCAGCCCTCTCTGCATGGGAGAATGGGCCAGTTTGTCTTTAACTCGTGTTAGGGTGTGATGTCATGAGACACAATGGAGACATTTTGCATCTACTTCCATTGAGAGCTCCTCCTGGGAATCCAGAGCTAGCTCATTCCTGCAACATCTGCCCCCTCCCTCCATTTCAGGTCTGCCATGAAGTCCTCTCCTTCAGCCACTGGGATTTACCCAGCTGTTCTGCTCGGGCCCCACCATCCAACAGTGAAAGGGTACAAGATTCCCAGGGGCAGCTCAAGTATCAGCAATGCACTGCAGCATCACTCAGGCTCTGCTAATGGCCATTTTTCATGTGATGTAGCTGGAATGGTTTGTAACTTAGCCTAGATGTACTGGATTAACGGCTATCTCCTCCACCCTTACACAGAGCTTCTGTTTCATGGGAAGAGCTCAAACCACTGCTGAAAAAATAAATCATTAACACCTGTCTAATTGCCCCCCTCTTTTGTCCAGAGGGTAGTTAGTAAAGTTCAAATTGGTTCAGTTGGACTGTGTTTACAAAGACTCCTAGCATAAGGAGGTACACTTCCTGACAGGCTCAACCAGCTTTCTTGCAAATTCAAAAGCCCCTTTCTTTGGTCCTGGGAATTAGGATTGCCACATCAAATACAGGATGCCTAGTTCAGTTTTAATTTCAGATAAACAACAAATAATTTTTTGAGTGTGTGTCCCAAATATTGCATGAGACGTATTTAATTGTATTGGTTTCCCATGGCTACTGTTAACAAATTATCACAAACTGAGTGGCTTAAAATAAGAGATATTTATTCACTCGTAGGTCTGGAGGCCAGAAGTCCAAACTCAGTGTCACTGGGCTGAAAGCAAGGTGTTGGCAGGGCCATGCTCCCTCCAGAAGCTCTAGGAGGAAATCTTTGCTTTCTTCTTGTAGCTTCTGGTGACTGCAGGCAAACATATCACTCTCATCTCCGCCTCCATCATTACATCATCTTCTCTCCCATGTTTTTCATCTCTCTCTGTCTGGCTCTTATGAGACACATGTGATTGCATTTAGGACCCAGATAATACAGGAATCTCATTTCAAGATCCTTAATTTAATCATATCTGCAAAGATCCTTTTCCCAAATAAGGTCATATTCTCAGGTTCTGGAGACTACGATCTGATATCTCAGGGTGGGGGGGGCATTATGTAGCCTACTACACTTAAAAAAAATTATTGTTTATCTGAAATCCAAATTTAACTAGGCATCCTGTGTCTTTTTTGTGTGTGTGTGTGGTACGTGGGCCTCTCACTCTTGTGGCCTCTCCTGTTGCGGAGCACAGGCTCCGGACGCGCAGGCTCAGCGGCCATGGCTCATGGGCCCAGCCGCTCCACGGCATGTGGGATCCTCCCGGACCGGGGCACGAACCCGTGTCCCCTGCATCGGCAGGCGGACTCTCAACCACTGCGCCACCAGGGAAGCCCTCTGTGTCTTAATTTGCTAATTCTGACAGCCCTACCTGGGCCTGAGCCACTCCTGAAATGGCTGGGATTTAAATGGTTTGCCTGAAAAGAATCTAAAAAAAGAGTGGATATATGCATATGTATAACTGATTCACTTTGCTGAACATCTGCAACTAACACATTGTAAATCAACTCTACTTCAATAAATTAAAAAAAAAACATTTTCTTTGTCCCTGTCGGGGCGGTGGAGGGGAGGGAAGCAGTGTACAGCAAAGTGATTCAGTTATGCAGACACATATATATCGATTCTTTTTCAGATCCTTTTCCATTATAGGTTATTACAAGATATGAGTAGAGTTCCCTGTACTGTACAGTAGGTCCTTGTTGGTTACCTGTTTTATACATAGCAGTGTGTATATGTCAATCCCAATCTCCCAATTTATCCCTCCCCCTCCTAACTCTGTATCCAGGTCTGTGTGCAAAGGGGCCCACACCCCTCAGCTCCTGCCCGGAACCACGCAGCTAACCAGGTCTGTGCCCAGCGCCAGGTACCACCAGGCACTCCAACTTTCTGTTTGCGGTGTTTTAAAGAATTTTCTTGAAGAAACACTTACTACTCACCCTGAAGGCAGTTTATAGACTGAAATGATCCCTGTGCCCGCCCCCGCCAAAAAACACAAAAAACAAAAAACCCAACAGATCAGAAACTAGGGCAGGATCTCACAGGTGGTATCTTGGCTTTATAGCCGGTGGTTTTTTTGTTTTTAATTTGGGGGAGAAAGTAGGAGGCAAGAACAGGACTGAGACCAGACTCTTGTTTTAGTTAGATGGAAGGGTGGCTATGGGAAGTGTATTTCAACACCATCAAAGTGCCTGGTGAGGGCGCGGCTTTAAGTAACGTAGTATGTGCAACCTTAACCTCATGGCTGTCTGTCCCTCTCTTCCCTGATCCCCGTCACTTTTCCTGGTCCTAGAGCATGAACTGCAGTGGTGTAGACCTGCGAGATATAAAGAGGACTGCTGAGTAAGGAGGACGGGGCAGTACCCAGGGGGATTGGTGCTGCAGCTTTGGCCCCAACCCCTCCCTCCCTCCCTCCCCTCCCACTGTAACCCGTTTTCCCTAACGGCCGGGGACTTGCTTCGGCCGCCCAGGGAAACCACTCACGTTGAATTAAATTTCTCCCTGCAGACACTGCCTGGGAACCTGAATGTCATCTTCCCTGAGTCTACACCCCAGGGCTCCTCTGGGGCCACATTTTCCAGGCTTTTGGTCCCATGTACCCCTCCACGGAAGTGTGGCAGGTGTGAACATTTTTCATGCTGGCAGAAAAATGAGCTTCACTATTTGGTAAGTGTAGACGTGCCCACGACACTAAATCTGGTTCTGCCGTCACCGGTGACATGAAGCAGTAGCCCAGTTTAGAGGCTAGCTTTCAGTTTAAAATATTTTCCCCGGGCTCGTGTTACATATGACCCGATCACCGAGGCCGGAGGGCACGGCTTCTCCGGTTATTAGCACTAAAGACATGTCCGCTGGCAGGAAGGGTGGAACCATGGTGGGGCTCTGAGGGCATGGAGGCAGCAAGGCAAGGTCCCGGACTGAGGCACCATCTGGCTCCCTCCCCAGCTGTGAAATCTCTGAAACTCAGTTTGCTCTTCTGCAAAATGAGGATGATAAGCCCTGCCCCGTAGGGGAGTGAGGGTTAAATGCAGCAATGTTTTTAGGAAAATAAAAGCAACCTGTTACTACCATTATTATCAGCATCTTCATACAGCAAAACTAATATGGACTAACAGTTAAGTTGGTCTGAAGTAAGGCAAAGCAACAATTATAGAATATATTAAAGGAAATGTGACTTTTGTTATTTTAAGTATATAGAACAATTGAACCATGTACTAGGAGGTGGAGAATGCGCTTTACTTAAAAGGGTAAAACTCATTTGACATCAGCCTGTTTGATTTATTAGTATCCAGCTTCATGATTCAAGAGTAATTATTCTGAGCTATGTATGTGCTCAGCTCTGTGACTGGGCAAGCTCTGTGACCCAGGGGAGCAGGAAAGCCACACAAGACACAAGCCTTGCCCTCGGAGAACATACAACCTCTTGCACACACAGAAAGGCATGAGGTAAAACCATTAAGCGTTAACCTCTGCAGTGCTGATGACTGCTGAGAGATGAAACGTGTAGATCTATGGATCTTGTTGAGTGCAGTAGCTAGAGAAGGCTTTCAGAGGAGATAGAGATTAGGGAAGGTCGGGAGAGGGGAAGGAGGAGGGGACATTCTCAGAAAAGGCACCATGGATGAGCTGGGGCAGACAGAGCATGATGTTTATGAAGAAGCCAAGAGGCAGGCTGGCCAGCGGTGGGACCAGACCCGTAGGACTAGACAGGGAGGCCAGGCCGAGGCATGCGGACTTGGGCAGGCAGCGAGAGGTGGGACGTGACTCAGCAAGGGACAGAAAAGGCAATCTTGGACTCATGCTTGGATGGGGCAGGGCAGAGGACAGGGCTACTCTGGGAAGAAGAGTTTGGCAATGGTCTGCAAAATGGACTGGATGTCAATTTCGGAACCGAACTTGGGAACAATCCATTATTGTTTCCACAATGATCCAAGGGTGAGGTGATTAAGACCTACATTCCTTAGTGCTGGTGAGGAAGCACTGGAAAGGGAGGGGCAGGTCCAGGTGACATCTGGGAGGAAGGAAATGATGGTTAAGTCTGTTCCAGGAAAAGAGGGGGGGCCGGGGAGAAGGTGTAAGACTCCAAGGTTTGCCACATGGGGACTTGAGGATGGCGGGTTCCAGTGACCAAAGCGGACAGGACCATGGTGGAACAAGGACAGTTTTGGGGAGAGCAGGGTAAACAAAGGTTGATGATGTGGGGACACCAGGTACCCAGGACTGATGCTCAAGGCCAGCCACACAGTAGAAATGCCGGGCTGTTGTCAGGGTGGGGTGACACACAGACCGTGAAATACTTCCCACTGTCCCCTTGCATGAGAAACCCTGAATTCCCAGGGCAAAGGCAAAAAGACTGCAGCCCAGCCCCAGCTCAATTCAAGTTCCAAGTGCAAGCGTTCAATTAATAAGCCTTCACTATGGCTCTTGCTGCCAAACAGCCATCAGAATATTATACCATCAAAGTCAACTCCAGACCTTAATCGCTCTTGACCTAAACGATCCCCTGCACGAGCTAAACACAGTGGCAGGAAGAGGCTGCCCCTGGGCATAATTAGAATATGAGATTCTGCACCAAGTCCCTGCTTGATTAGGAGGAAACTGAAACCCCCTGAGAAAACAGAAAGGCTCCCAGGAAATTAGTTCCCTCTGAAGGTCACAGCATAAGCCAAGGAAGTCCCACTGGCAGGATGGGCTATCATCTGAGGTCATACTAAAGGAACCCCACCCACTGTCCTGCACCTGGCTATCGGCTTCCCCTCCAAAGAAGGGGCAGATAAGACCAGTACAGGCTGGACTGCGGCCATCTGTCTATCCATCCAGGGCTCAGGCCCAGCTGACTGGGTGCGCACTCCTGGGAAGCAGTGTGCACCGTGTGGCTGGCGCTAAAGGAGAGAGGTAGCAGCAGCGGCTATACTATTCCAGGCTCAGCCCAAGAGAGACTTCAGATCAGGTGCATGACTGTGGCTCCCAGGAGGCATCCCCCACACCTGTGGCACTTGTTTTCTGAAAAGCCCAAAGGAATTCTCCTAGATTGTTTCATTTCCGTTCTGTGATTACCCAGTGAGAAGAAAGACCACATTATTGTCCATTTTGGGAAGGAAGATTGAATAATCCCCATTTTACAGATGGAACAATGAAGGTTCAGGAAATCTTTTTTTTTGGGCCAAACCTCACGGCTTGTGGGATCTTAGTTCTCCAACCAGGGATTGATCCTGGGCCCTTGGCAGTGAAAGCTCGGAGTCCTAACCACTGGTCCGCAAGGGAATTCCAGGAAATCTTAATTATTGCCGCAACTGGTAGGTAAACAGGAAGATTGCAGTTAAATTCAGGGCTGGGTAAGCCCAAGCAGTGAGTGATAACAGAGGCCCCACAAAATAAGAGGATGGCTAACTTCTGGAATTCAGTCTTGCTGGCAAGATTTATTGTTCAGATCAGGAGATGTTTTAAAAAGATTTTCACTTGGCCCAGATTGTCAACTTATAACATGAATCCTGTCTGTTAAAAAAAATTTTTTCCTGCATTTGCCATGAGACATCAAACATTGGTTCATAATTATTCATAGCACGTTAGTGACACTGAAAGGGATTTATTTCAATGTATTCAGTCTGTATTAATACTCTGCAGGGAACAGAGTGCAGCCATCACTCACTGCGCTGCTAAGAAAGGAGGGACTTCAGAACTAAAAGGGGAAGAAATGCACCCAGTGGAGAGACACCCAGGAGGCATGTTATCCCCACAAGATTAACCCTGGGGAAAAGATTAAACAGGTTTAAAGAAGGTTCAGGTGAGTCTCTGAATGATCAGTCCTTTATTCAAGCAGGTTTAGGGATGTTCTGCAAAATCCTTCGTTTCTAAGCCAGCCCCGTGGCGACAGCAGAGGCAGAAGTTGAACGGCTGTGTCATGGAGTGGGGACAGTGTAGAATTTCCCTGTTCTTAGGAAAAAGACAAGGCAGAAAATGGACGGCAGAAGAGTTAGCGACTCTTCCGAACAGCTATTCCCGGTGATTCTTGGCAAGTGGCAACTTTGAAAGGGACAGGTTTCATATGAATCAAACCATTATTACCAAGTAATACCAATAACCAAACGAATATTATCTTGCCCCAAAGTAGCAGGTTACATACTACTATTTTATTTGTATGTAGAACTTTTGCTTGGCTTATCAACATACGTTGACTTAAATTCTGATGCATTACCAGTACCAAAGTTGAAAGTTGTTCCAGTTTTCAGCAAACCCAATATAAAAAGCCCAGACATAAAATAAATAAGGTAGTGAATATTCATATTTAAATATTAAACCAAAGAGACTCTGTAAATTGTAACCTTCTTTTGGGCACTTAAGCCTTTATTTTTTAATTTTTAAAATTATCATGAGCTCCAATTTGTCTATGTTTTCTTTTGTTGCCTCTGCCTTTGGTATCATATTTAAGAAATCACTGCCAAATGTAATGATTTGAAGCTTTTATCCTGTATTTTCTTCTAAGAGTTTTATAGTGTTGTTTTTTTTTTTGGTTGTGCCACATGGCATGCAGAACTTCCCTGAACAGGGATCAAACGCGTGCCCCCTACACTGGAAGTGCGGAGTCTCAACCACTGGACCACTAGGGGAGTCCTTAAGCCTTTAGATTATTAATTATCCAATAAGCCTCTTTTTGAGATCATGGGAGAGGGAATGAGGTAAGACAGTGGTTTGGTATCACTGTCCAATCAAGAACAACTGAAAATAAGCACTTCTGAAATGATCTGTAAATCAATGGCAGAACTGGATTTGATCCAGGACAATTCTGTTGACACATAATTTAGAATTCTGGTTCTACTTCTGGAGGAAGGGCTGTCCTTTATCCTGGGTGAGGGGCACAGTTCTAGGATTCCATGAATTGGTCCTTTCTGCCACTTCCTTCTTGGCGTTAGGCTGTGGATCACATCACAGGCGATTATGGACCCAGGGGTCTTCTAATATCCTTAATGTCCTGAAGAGGAGGACACAAGGATGAAAGCGTCTCCTGAGGTTTTTTTGTAGAACTACAAGCTTAGGTCCCAAGACAACATCACCCAGCCTTCCCGGGAAACCAGAAAACTGGGCGATAGGCTGCAAGGAAAACCAGCAGCTGGGACCAGAGATAATTGATGTCCCTCTTCTCTTTGATGTCTGATTTAGCAGTGAAGCAGACAGGACCAAAGGGAGGCCCATGAATGAAACATCATTATCAATGGCTTCAGATTTAACTCTAACTTGCTGATTTAAAAACGGCTTTTTAATTGTTGGATCTTGATCTAAAACTCCTTCACTAAGGAGAGTTAACATGGTAAAGAGAATTTAAATTTATGTTGAGTTTTATGGGGAGAATTTTGCAATGCCCCCTTTAGTTGGGATTCTATGTGAATGAATTCCAAGTGCCATGCTAGTCCTGGAAGACAGGCAAGAGATGCGGGGAAGATGATACCCATCATTTACTGAACACAAAAGTCTCCACCACAGGCCCTCTCCTGCCTGACACCACGTAAGAAGCAGAAATGAAGGAGTGTAAATATTCAAGGCTGGGTCCACAAGGCCTGATGTCCACAGCCAGGGCCTCCTCCTACCACCGCCAACCTTCTAGGTCCATCATGTTTGTTACAATAGTCACACAACTTAAATACAGTGCAAGCTGATGACATTCAAGTGTTAAATGTAAGATGAATTCTGAAAATCATTCACTGACTCTAAGAAAATCAAGTTGAATACTTGGAGAGACTTCATAAAGGTGAGTACATTTTCAACCGTCAAATAGCATGTTAAAGACTGTGAAAAAAATAGTAAAACTCTAGAGAGACTCTGCATTCAGATTATACAGTGTAAGCCCTTGTTCCAACCAGCTGGAAGTCCTAGATAACGCATTATGGGTGTTGCTTAGGCCAAAAAGACAAGGAATTCCAACCAGCTGACCCAAACACCAAAAGAAGGCCTGGGCCCTACAGCAAAAGATGGAGGAATAAATGCACAACTATCTGGTTAATTTAAATGTTTAAAATATATATGTATCATTTTTTATGATCTTTTAAAAAGATTTTATTTATTTTTTGTTGCATTGGGTCTTAGTTGCAGCAGGCGGGCTTCTCTCCAGTTGTGGAGCACGGGCTCCAGCATGTGGGCTCTGTAGTTGTGGCGCGTGGGCTCAGTTGCCCCGCGGCATGAGGGATCTCAGTTCCCCAACCAGGGTTCGAACCTGTGTCCCCTGCATTGGAAGGTGGATTCTTAACCGCTGGACCACCAGGGAAGTCCCTTTGATTTTCTCATTTAATGACTTTTTTAAAGAAACATGTATTATGACTCTCAGTATTCACTCCATGGATAAGAAAGCTTCTTAAACCAGAGTTATTAATTCAGATATAACTATGGCTATCGAATGCTTGGCGTTCTCTGGATTCAGAGCACGTTGAGTTTGCTTTATTTAACATTTTTTCTTCTTGACTCTCAGTTGCCACCATGAAGCCTACTTCTGAGTTTACCAAGTTCAGCACTGCTTCATTATTTCATTTGTAGAATCTCTCCTCCATTGTCTTCCATTAGTTCTGTTACTTTCTCAATCTCATCAGTGCTCACTTTTTATTCAATCAGTACACTAGTAAGATCTCGGAACCGACCTGCTAAGCCAGGTCACCAGTCCCAGGCTGGTGGGAGGGAGGGTGGTTCAGCTCAGGCTGGTGTGGACACTACACAGGCTATTCCTGGCGTGCAGCAGATTTCAGGAAGGAAGAGGGCAGAAGCAGGGACAACAAATGACAAGTCACTCTGCTTGCCTGTGACAAGAGTTCTGTTGTGTGCAGTTAAACGTGGGTGTGTGTGATTTTCCGGGGCTCCACTACCACCCAGACAACAGCGCCCGCTTCCAGGAAGAACTGCCTACTTCTATCTTGATCCCTACTCAGAGTAACAATGTATCTGTTCCAACTAACTCCATCACCAAGGTCAGTAGTTTGCACATTCATCCAATCACAGGGTCTGCTCACAGGCTGCTGCCCACGAAGCCATTTAATGAGCAATTATTATGTGCTGAGCCCTGGGCTAAGCACTACCTCATTTAAACCCCACAGCAACTGTGAGATGGGTACCCCAAGTTACAAACAATAAAAAAAACTCTCCAAGAGGCTAAACAACACAGCTTAGGCCCCACAATGAGTAGGGGAACTGGGATTTGCACCCAGGAGTTCTGATCCGAGGCCCCACCCTTAACCATTAGGCCAAACCTACTGTGTCTACATGCAGGACACTGCCCTGCACTGGGGAACCCGTCCAGGGAAAAGCAGCATCTGCCCTCCAGGCATTCACAAACTTTCCTTGAACAGCTGAGGCACAAAATGCATTTCTTGGGGGTTAATTCTTAGCCTTCCTGATCGAGGCAAGCACAGAAATATCGAGAAAGAAAACACAATTTCAGATAATCCACCTGGAGGTCATCCAAGCTGGCATTTTGTGGAAGCCGATTCCTACACCTACAGAATGTTTCCTAATCAAAGAATCCCCAAAGCTCAAAAACCACCCTGAGCTGGCCTCAAGCTCCCTCCCCACACTCAGGTGGGGGCCTTTTGTGCAAGACAGGAACCTGGCAGAGATGGCAGGAGCATGGCACCTGAGGCAGGGAAAGAGGTCTTGGACAGCAACCCCTTTGGCAAGGGAACAGAAGTGAGTCTGGTGTGTGTGGTGTGTGTCCGATCGCCCACACAGGCGCTTGTGGGAAGCGGCAGAATCGTAGCTGGGTGGAGTGGCAGTGAGTCCTGTGGGTGGAGGATTCCAGGCTGTCCCTCTATACCACAGTATAATGGAATATTTACTGCAGAGCCCGGGACCCAGGAAGTGAGAAAAGCTCCCAGGCCCACCTTTGCCAAGGGAGACTGAGATTCTGGCTTGAGGTCCTTCCTATGCCCACCCAACTGCTCTCACACCCACAGGCTCCGAGCTGGGTCCCAGTGGCAGTTACCAAAGCTTCAGCCTCTGAGGTGCAGAACCTAAGATGGAGATCTAATGTCCCTAAAACTTCAGTGATTTGATCTTGAATCTATGTCATGATCCCCCGATCTTGATTTCCAGACTTCTTTAAGACAGTCAGACCTGGCTGCTCCTTTGTGTGACAGAGCAGTCCTGAAATCCTGGATTTGGGGGAAGAGGTTTAAGGTCCCCAGGATATCTTCCCTGTTTTATAAACAGAGGCACAGAGGTTGAGTAAAATCTCTTGTTCCATGTGTCAAGGCCGAAATTCTGAGCTTTAGGCTGTGCTCCAATTACAGACTCTTACAAAAGTTCACATGCACGTCAGTGGTTTTGGAATTAGTATATTCCACTGGGTCAATGTTATAGATCGCGCTTTGGTTCCCGCTAGCCCACAAAGGCCTATTAAGCCCACATGTAGCTGAGAAGGGGCAGGGGCTCCTGTCAGACACCCAGCTCCACCACTCACTGGCTGTGTGACCTTTAGTGAGTTACTAAACCTCTCTGTACTTCAGTTTCCCCATATGTAATACGGAGATAATACAAACTGCTACTTAAAGGGGTTGTTGTGAGGATCGAATGAGATAATCTCTGGGGAACACTTAGAACAGTGCCTCCAAGAAGATACTCAATGAATGTAAGATGCCACTAAGATGATGGTGCCAGGGTAACAATGTTTCTATGACAGGGCTTCTCAACCCTGACACTTGTGACATTTGGGGCCAGATCATTTAGGCACCCTGGGCCTTGTAGGATGTTTAGCAGCATCCCTGGCCTCTTTCCACTAGATGCCAGTAGCACCCCTGCCCAGTTGTGAAAACAAAACAAAAAAATGTCTCTAGACATTAAAGTGGCCCCAGGGCTTGAGAACCACTGTTTTACAGGAAACCAGCTGAGAGTCCCAGCTGGAACATCGGATTCCTCTCCCTGCTGTAGCCCAGATGGTGAGGCTGGGGTTTTCCCTTCCTCTCACCTGCTGAGGTGGCCCTCCCATGCCAGCTCCAAGTCACTAGTGGAAGAATCTAGACTGGCAAGTTAGGAATGGTAGGGCAGGTGGGTGTTTCTGGGGATGTGGAGGGGGTTGGGGGGTCCTCTAAGTGGGATGATGAAAAGTGGGAGGAAGAAGAAGGAGCAGAGGCAAAGGGGGTTTCCCACCTCCATCCCTCTGACCTCCTGCACGAACAGCACCTGCAGGGCTAAAGGTCGCAGGGCAGGGTCCTCCTCCCCCTGGGGGTGGAGTGTGGTCTCTCCCCTTTCCACTCTGCTGGCCAATGAGGGTGAGGTGAGCAGTGGGGACCAGGCTGTGGGGCCATAAGCAGCAGGAAGGGAGAAGGCAGGGAAGCAGTGGGGGAGGGGAGGGCATGGAGGTGCACCAAGGGGTACAGGCAGCTTTTGGGTGTCATTTTGACACAGAGCAGGGGACAAACTGGACTGGATTTGTCCCCAAAACTTCTTGATGCCATGACCTTGAATAAAGCCCTCCTCCCATTCTGCTTTCTTTTCACCACCTTTTTTAACCTGCATTTTCCCGTTTTATCTATTTATTTGTTAAATGAGCAGGGCCCAAAGACCTATTGTATGTCTAGCACTGTTCTAAGCCCCTAAGGGTGCTTTTATTTATGAGTGATTCTTGATTTCAAGGTGAGAGGAAGGAAGGTACTAATTAACTAAATAGAAGGCACAATCTAATTGAAAACTAACATATGTTCATGTACACAGCTGTGGAGCCACCCAAATCATATACATACATTTACACACATAAATGCCGAGGGAAGGTAGAATAAAACAATTTCTTAAAATTTTCAACCAATGGGCTTCATGAATTGATGTTAAAAGGGCAGAAGGAAAACTCAGCCTAAACAAAGGGCACCCCAATTCTACCACATCTCCAGGCTGCCACAGCTCTCAAAGGGCATGTGGGTCAAAGGGCATGTTCAATAGAAAGGACACTTTCCCAACTGGAATAAATCTGACCCTTCTTGAATCAAACTGATTGTAAGTTTTCTTCTTGTAATTTGTGGGAATAACCCTTTTCTTTTGTTCCTGTTGGGGGATCTGTGCCTGATATTAGAAACCACTCAAAGATGGGCGTGTGCAGAGGAGGTCGGACAGACACAGACTGTCATTCACCCAAAACCAGCATAACCAACAAACACCTCCCCCAAATTGTCCAACGTTGAACGCCAAGAGTCAAGCTAGGTTACCGCAGTAAACACAAGCTGTTACAGAAGCAAATGTTGGTCAAGAAATTGATTAGCTTCAAGAGCCACTCTGAAGCGGGCTCTGGGAGAAGCATGTTATTAATTTATTTAGGGGAAGGTCTGGAGATGGAGGAATGGATAAGCAATTCTTATGTGGTAAACATAAACAGCATCATAAAACACAAAAAATACCTTAATTAATTATGGCAGGAAAGGCATTCATTTCTCTTTCTGTCGTAGGATCGGTCAGTTGGAGGGACGGGGATCAGATAAAACTCAAAGCTGTCCTGTTGAGCCTGAGCGCGCGGTGGCCCAGAGGAGCAGGCTGGCATTCGCTGTCCCACGTCCCACCATCCATCCCAACCCGGACCAGCCGGAGACTCGCGCATGGAGTTATGGGTCCGGACCGCCTGACGCCAAGCGGGGTCTCCCGGGACTTAAAACAGCCCCCACCTGCTGGAGATTCGGTGACAGGAGTCGATGGGAAACCCAGGGAACCCAGGCGCGGCGGCTGGCCCCAGCTTCAGCGTCGGAGCGTAGGCGCAAACGGGGCATCTCTCGCGTTCCCGGGTAGGAAGCCGTGTGATTAAAGCGCGCCCAGAGCCAGGGATGGAATTTCCCGATACGCGTACGAAGGACCGTCCCCAGGTCCCCGGGATTCCTCCGTTAACAGCCCCCCAACCCCGGCCTTGCCGACCAGAGAGCCCTTACCAAACCGCCAACACATTTCCAAAGAGTAAAATCGCGGATGCCGTACTGCGCTTTGTTCCCGGCACTGAGCTAAACGCGCTTGCCCTAGCTCCTTTTCCCCCAACCGACAGGAGATGACCTCTCTGCCCCCGGTCCATCCCGAGCAGCGGCGGCCGCGGGCTCCCCGTTCCCAGGGCCGCTCTAAGACCCTCGCTCTCTCTGGTACCAGAATCTCCTGTCCAGCTCTATTGTGGGGAGGGGCGGGGAAGATGCTCGAATTGATCCTTGAACCTCTCCAACCCACCCGTGCCGAGCCCAGCTCTGCAGGGAGGCTCTGATCCTGAAACCAAGAGAAGGTTCGGCTTGGCCCCGGGCAGCCTCTCGACCCCCCGCCGAGTCATTCCCAAATATTCAGATCAACCTGCGTGGCTCGAGAGGACGATTTGGCCCCTAAAATGCTCATCCCTCTCAGAACTGCGCCCCCGCACCAGTTTCCAGCGATAGAATTAACCAGAAAGCCAGCCAGGCTCCGGCTAATGGAAGGAGGGCGAGGCTCGGATTTGTTCGCCGGGGTCCGTACCCGCCTCTCTATCCCTCCCTCCCCACCCCCGCCTCCTGGTTTCAAGGCGGCGGCGAACTCGGGATCTTAAGTGAAAATCCCGCACGGTTCTAAAATAATATTCGGCTATAATAATAAAAACACATGAGAGATGCCTATCTGGGTGGCTGCGGCCGCCGGAGTCCAATTAGGAACAGGCACGGGTTCAGGGTTGGGGGTGCGGGTCTCCCTCCAGCGTCCTCCAGGAGCCAGAAGGGGCGGCCCTGCTTGTCCCAGGGTTCTCCATCTCTGCTGGGAAGGGGCGGGGCACGCCCCAAGGGCCCGGGGAGCGTGTGGTCTCCATGACAACCTCCCCTCGGCGCCCCCCATCCCATCCTCCCGATAAAAATGGGTGTGGCCCGCAGCACCCGAGGAAACCTCACGGCCCCTCCTCACAACGTCCTGCCTGCCGAAGCAACAGGGCTTGAAGCGAAGCGGGGCCCCGCCTGCGAGCTCCCACCGGGAGTCACTGGTGCTGCTTGGTGGGCAGCCTGGTGGGGCACGGCCCCCGGGACGTTCCGGGTGTGGGGAGGGGCATCGATCCTTCGCGGCGACCCGCAAGGCGCGCGGAGACCTCGAACCCCACCCCTTCAGCCCCGCGGATGCTTTCTGGCGCGTGGCCCGGCTCTGGGAGGGGGCTGCGCGGGGTGACGCCCTTTCCATGAGTGCCCCGAGGCTAACTCGAGTTCCTCGACCCCGGCGAGCTCTGAGGGCTAACAAAGGGCTCGGAAATGAGGGGCAAAAAGCGGGAGGAGGGGTGGGAACCTTGGTTAAACACCCTCGTAGAATAAAAGCCAAAAACCAGTGCTGGCAACGCAGATCACGTAAGCCCTACAAACAAAGCATCGGGCCCCCGAGGAAGATTCCGGGTGAACGACCCCGGTGCTCAAGACCGCAGCAGCAAAATGCCAAGACTTCAGCGCTAATTGCGCTCCCCCCTTTAATGACAGTCCCCGCCCTGTCCTCCTAAGCCCAGCCACCCGGCTTGGCATGGTACCGTAAAGACGTGACACACCGCAAAAAGATGGCACCTCGCGTTCGGAGGGAAAAAAAGCAGGGGTGGAAGTGGGAGGAGGCAAAGCCTTCCCTCCCCCTCCTCGCCCACCCGGGTCCACACCCACTGCCGCAGTGAGGGGCGAGCACTGCGCGCCAGGCCCTCGCCTCCGGCAGGGAGCGCACAAGCCGGACGCCCGGCGCGGAGCGCAGAGAATGGGGCCCGCCCCGAAATGCACCTGCAGCCCTTGAGCGGGTTGGTGCCGGGCTGCGGCTGTGCGCGCCCTCGAGCCGGGATCGGCAGCTGCCGAATCCTTCCACATCGCAAGGCCAGGTGACCCCTGCCTTTTCGAGCCTCCACCTTGGGATCCGCGCACTGTCTTCTCTCGGGCACGGCGCTGCTTGCGTCTCGGTGCCAGGAGCGCGCAGGGGGAAGGGCGACTAAAGTGACAGCGCCGGGACCCCTCCCCATTTCTCCGATTCCACTCCCAGCCCTCAAATGTCCCCAGCGGGTTTCTGAAGGAGGAAATCGAGGAGAGGGTGGGCCACCGCCTTAAACCAAGGGCAGCGAAAGCCCCACTGGAATCGCTGCCGGGGAGGGGCTGGCAGGCAGTCATCTTTTCTAGAACCCGATCAATACCTTCCTTAGAGCTGATGGCAAACCGAGGCAGAGAAATTGGATTACAGGTTCGGTTTCGGGGGTCGTCACCGGACTCCCCTCCACCCCCCGACACACACACAGTCATACGCCCATTGCGGCAAAAGGCGGTGTTCGAGAGTGCATAGCAGCCCCCTCCCCCAGATCACCGCCATCCGCGCCCCACCCTGTGGGTACAACATCTGACGGGTCCGCGAGAAGCGGGTCGTGTAGACAACCCCGGCCTCAGGACACACACACACGAGCGCGCGCGCGCGCGCGTGCATCCCTTGCATGGGTCCCTTTCCAAGTCGCCCCAATCCAGGCGCCGGAGCGCTGAGGGCGCAAGGAGGGGACGCCGCCTTTGCCCCGACCAATGCCCACCTCATGAAACCCATCTCTGAGGCGAGGGGAGGCGGCATGGGGTTGCAGGAGGGAGGACGGGGAGGCAAATTTCGGAGCCTCGCACTTACCTGATAGTCGACAGAGGGCGAGGACAGTAGAGGGAAGCAGAGGAGAAAGTGGCTGTGGTGTCGGTGGCAGAAGGTGGGCGGCGGCGGCGGCGGCGCTGCTGCTGGTGTCTGAGCTGGTGGGTGGTGGAGACTGCGAGCGCGCGCACGAGCGAAGGGGGCGCGCTCCCGAGACCGGCGGGCAGCGCAGGCGCGAGCAGCAGGAGCACGAGCCTCCCGAGGGGAGGGGCGGGCCGTAAGGCCTCCGCGGGCGTGTTCTCCTCCGGCCACCAGTAGGCGCGCGCGAGAGCTCCAAGGGTCGGCCCATCCTAGCCTCTTGGCTCTCTCCTCTCTGAGCTTCCCTTCCCGGGTCTCGCCTCCCTCCCACGACTTGGGCCGCGGCGCTGACCGCAATGCGCATGCGCACTCTGGCCCTTCTCCTGCTAGGGGAGCCTTTGTCTTGTCTGAGGGGTCTCCTCCCTTGGGAGGGAGGCTTGGATGCTCTCTGGGTCGAGAAGAGGCTGGGTGCTCCGCCCCCAGGTCCGCTGCCCCTTTTTTTCCCTGTCGTCCTGGGGTGATGTCCTGTCTGGGAAAGGTTCTGGGCGGGTTTCCACATGGCCAGCCCTCCAGTCCGTCCACCCTGGACCTCAAACCTCCCTCGGGCTTGCCCTCCTTATCGCTGGCACCCTGACCCTCCCCTGAATTTCCCGAAATGATTCCCCTTGTTGGAGATCAGTTCCCCGATCTGCTTCCTTTCAATCTGTCCACCTTTTTTGTTACCGATCAAGGTGAATTCTTTCCTTAGCAGATATGCTGAAAACAGGCTAACTCAATTGTAATACGGTAGTGCAAGGTTTTGGGGGGTTTTGGTTTTTTGTTTTAACAAGGAGCATTCGAATCTATTATTCATCTGTGACCCAAGAATAAAATCTCAAATTAGATGAAGATTCAAATGGCACTTATCACATTACAGAGCATTTTCACATATACAGTTATTTTTACCTTGTTTGTGAAGCACTGTTAAACTGTAAACAGCTTGAGATCTGAATTTCTAAATGCTGCTGGAGATTCTCACCTGGATAACACGGCCTCAGACTGAAACTGACCAGGGGCTTTCATTCTCTCAGTCAGCCAACATCTAGGTTTTGTCCTTAGCTTTGTCTCCCCAACATCTAATTTAAGCCCTGGCAGTGGGAGGTTTTAAGTGTATGAGGGCTTGGAGACAGCCATCTTGTCCTAAGGTGGGAATTTGTCTTAAAGCTTTAATTTGCATAGCTCATATATTTTTTCAAAGCAGTATTGTATGTTACAGATTAATACAAAAAGCAGGTAATTAAAGATGCTTTATTCACAGGGGTTTAATTAATGTATTATTGGGAGCACTGAGTGGATGATGGAGATGGGGGCCAATTTCTTAAGCTCTGAGTCTCTAGAATTGACCTTTTGTTGTTCCAACTGCCACCATCCTAAAGACCCTTATCTTGGTTCTCGATATGTAGTGACCTTACTGGTGTCCCTTCTCTGTTTCTTTCTATATCAGCTCATCCTGCCTAAAGGCTTCTAATTTCTCCCTAAGTGAAATGAAACTCCTTAGCCTTAAACTTCTCTAAGCCTCTGTCCTTTCCAGTTTTCTCTCTCATCTACTCTATGGCCAACTGAGCTTGTTTGACTGGAACTCTTGCTCTACTCTGGGGTTTTCCTTTGCCTGCAAAGTCCTTGCTCTTTCTTCACCAATATCCTACCTAACTTTCGAAACCTAGCTCAAATTTTACCAAAACCTCCCCTAATCATTCCAACTGGAAGGCATATTTACAACCAGGCAGAGTATTTGGACAGCCTGAAGTGTATTTGTTCCGCCTAATAGTCTGCTAGGCAAGGTGCTTTGATGAGTCACCTACAGTCCTCTCTCAAAGCCAACGTAGGGGAGTATCAATATAATACAGCTAGATTAGAAAGTGAGTATTAACATTACAGACAAATGCTTTACTATGCAAAAGGAACCATATCCAGATTCCCCTAAACGTCAGTTCCCCTGATGCGTTTGAAATGTAAGTTGATTTACAGGCAAATTTGTAAACACCTCAATTATATAAAAGGAGGCAGATCCATGCCTTAGTTTCTCTGGACTTGCCTCTTGCTAATTATCGCTTAGGCCCAAATTTTCCTTTCTGTCTTTATGTTTCCTGAATGCCTCTTACCCACCTCTCCTTCCCTCCATTATCCTGCTGAGAACATTGCCCCTTGTCTAGGTTTTCTGGATTCCAGCAAGAAGCAGGACGAACTGCAGACAAGGGTTTCAGTTACACATGACTCAGCAGTGTAGCTCTATTGTCAAAAAAGCGAAGGTCATCCTGGGGCCCAGAATTAGGGACAAGGCATAACAGATCCATGAGATCAGCCTCTCCTTATATTTGGCTTTGCCCAGACACTCTGGATCTGCCTGCCTAGGGGAGTGTCAGGTAATTTGGGGAGTTTTCAAAGGGGAGCCCCAAATACAGAACTTGAAATCAAGTTAAATATTAACTTTCACTTAAACTGTACCATCACTGGCAAAATCCCACTCTATGGAAGATGTAGTCAGAATTCTAAAAGTGGGATGTAATGTACAACATGATGACTAAATCCTAAAAGTTCTCATTACAAGGAAAAAAATTTTTTGTAACTATATGAGGTGATGGATGTTAACTGAACTTATTGTTGTAGCTATTTCACAATATATATCTGTCAAGCCATTATGCTGTACACCTTAAACTTATACAGTGCTGTATGTCAATTATATCTTAATAAAACTGAAAAAAGTAAGAATTCTAAAAGTTACCAAAATATTGAGACCTGAGTCGCATCTCATGAGCTATAGTCTGGCGTTTGTATTTTATTTTTTACAAGCTGTTCTTTTTTTTTAAAGCATTTTTTAAAACTTTATTTTATTTATTTATTTGTGGCTGAATTGGGTCTTCATTGCTGCGCACAGACTTCGGCGAGCAGGGCTTCTCTTGTTGCGGAGCGCAGTCTCTAGGTGCATGGGCTCAGTAGTTGTGGCTCCCGGGCTTAGTTGCTCCACAGCATATGGGATCTTCCCGGACCAGGGCTCAAACCCATGTCCCCTGCATTGGCAGGTGGATTCTTAACCACGACACCACCAGGGAAGCCCACAAGCTGTTCTTTATTCAGAGTAAATATCATTATCATTTCTTTTTCTAAGTAATACCAAGTTCTAAGTACTATTACTGACTGTTATTAGTGTCCTGATTTTTTTTTAATCAGAGAAGGAGGTTGTTTATCCTTTCAACAAACTGTATGGGGCGAAAACAATGATAACCAAGACTGTAAGTTGCTCTCAGTATAGTGATTTGCACTTATTGATTAATAAGTGATTTATTTATGAATTGATATTGATCTTCACATTCAGGGTTAGCTAATCTTGAAGGGATGCATATGATCCCACTATATGACATCCTGGAAAAGGCAAAATTATAGAGACAGTAAAAAGGTCAGTAGTTGTTCAGGGGTTAAGGGGGAAGAGGTGGGGTGAAGAGGGATTTTTAGGGCAAAATTATTCTGTATGATGCTCTAATGGTAGATACACGTTGTCATATTGTTATACGTTTGTCAAAACTCAGAATGCACAGCAGCAAGAGTAAACTCTAAACTGTGGACTTTGGGTGCTAATGATGTGTCAGTGTAGGTTCATGGATTGTAACAAAGTTACCACTCTGATGCAGGATGTGGATCCTGGGTGAGGCTGTGCCTGGGAGCGGGCAAGAGGTGTGTGGAAGCTGTATCTGTATTTTCTACTCAGTTTTGCTTGAGCCTAAAACTACTCTAAAAATAAAGTCCACCTTTTACAAATTCAAACAAAATTGGGGAAATGCAAAAAAACCCTCTGGCGTTAGGTACCACCCAGGCAGTTTGTGGCATGCATTCTTTAAAAATAAAATTCTAAGCATTGTAGTGATACTTTTTTGGTCAAGGAAAATCCCCATGCAGTCAGTGGGACAGCTACGAGATGAGACTGAGGGATCTGTGTTGTATAACTTTACTTTTTTCCTATATAAGAGACTACCTATACTTTTAAATATTAAATAAAACCTCTCAGTCCCATGTCTAGCATTTCAAATAAATAATTGCCCCAGAGGGTCCCTGGGATTTAGCAGCTTAAGGAACTTATTTATCACTGTTCTGGAAAATTCTGAAGCACCGACTACCGAGACTGTTCTTGTAACACGTTGTTGGGCAAAGCCTGCTGCGTTTCTGTCAGCAAGTGGCAGCTCAAGACCCATGATTTCTTGACGCTCCTGCACAGGCGAATACGGACAGTGTGGATGTTGACAGCTGACAGAACAGAGAGCCCTCTGGGGCTCTGAGGCACTTTGCTTTGCTCCAGTCGGAAATGAGTCTGCTAGTTCAGTAGTCTGGCTTCCCTAGCATCAGGCCATGAGCTGTAAGTCACCCTCTGACAGGCTGTCCTTCTAGAATGACGCAGGATGGTCTGTTTTAAACACTGTTTCAGTGTAAGGTAGCTTTCCATGAGTCCCAGACCTTTAGTCTTCTTTCAAAAATTGAAATCTAGTTGACGTACAATATTATGTTAGTTTCAGGTGTACCACATGGTGATTTGACATTTGCATATGTTATGAAATGATCACCATGATAAAAGTCTTATAACCCTCTGTCCCCATACAAAGTCATGACAATACTATAGACCATATTCCTTATGCTGTATATTACATCCTCATGGCTTATTTACTTTATAACTGGAGGTTTGTACCTCTTAATCCCCTTCACCTATTTCGCCAACCTCACTCCCCTCCCCTATGACAATCACCCACGTTTTCTCCGTATCTGAATCTGTTTTTGGTTTATGTTTGCTTTGTTTCTGAGATTCCACATACAACTGAGATCATACAGTATTTGTCTTTCTCTGTCTGACTTATTTCATTCAGCTTAATGCCCTCTAGATTCATGTATGTTGTTGCATATAGCAGGATTTTCTTTAAACTTTTATGGATGAGTAATATTCCTATATATATATATTACATCTTCTTTATCCATTCATCTATCAATGGACACTTAGGTTGCTTCCATATCTTGGCTATTGTAAATAATGCTGCAGTGAACATTGGTGTGCATATATCTTTTCAAATTAGCGTTTTTGTTTTCTTCTGGTAAATACGCAGAAGTGAAATTGCCAAATCATATGGCAGTTCTATTTTTAATTTTTCAAGGAACCTCCATACTGTTTTGCATAGTGGCTGCCCCCATTTACCTCCCCACCAACAGTGCACAGATGTCCCCAGATCTTTAGTCTTAAATTCATAGATACCTCTAAACTCACTTGGATTCTAGGAGAAATCAAAATATTTTACTCAATACAGTGGTCATTGGCAGTACCGAGAATTTAGGGGTTCATATTTACGTTTTTGCAATACAGATAATCCTCATTGTTCACGACTCCATATCTGTGAATTTGCCCACTCCCTAAATGTATTTGTACCCCCCCAAATCAATACTTGTGGCACTTTTGTGGTCATTTGTGGATATGTGCAGGGGGCAAAAAATGTGATTGGTCCAACTTCCCATGTTCCCAGCCGAGGTCTAGCAAGGCCTTGCTCTCTTCTGCTTTCAGCTCTCACCCTGTAAGCAAGTGTCCTTTCCTCCATCTATTTAGTGCCATGCTTTGCCATGCTTTCTGTAGTTTTGTGGGTTTTGCTGGTGATTTCGCTTTTATTTTTTATTGTTTAAAAATCTATCCTTTATTTTATTTATTTACTTGGCCACACCACATGGCTTGCAGGATCTTAGTTCCCTGACCAGAGACTGAACCCACGCCCTCGGCAGTGAAAGCGTGGGGTCCTAACCACTGGACCGCCAGGGAATTCCCTGATTTTGCTGTTTAAGATGGCTCTAATGTTTCTAAGCACAAGAAGGCTGTGATGTGCCTCATGGAGAAAATATGTGCGTTAGGGAAGCATCACGTGGGCAGGAGTTACGGGGCTGTTGGCTGTGAGCTCAGTGTTAATAAACCAACACCATATATTCAGTAAGGTGGTTTGAAACAGCCACACACTGCCTTGGCTTGGCAAATGCAGCCTGTGTCCTTGCTGAGCACTACCATCCAATCACATTATATTCTTCACAGGTCATTGAATCACCAAACTCTCTCTTGCTTTCAAACCTTTCATAAGCCTAGATCATTCTCTCATCTCTGCCTGAACAGCTCCTATTTGTCCTTTAAGACTTAGCTCCGACACCCCCTCCTCTTGTCCTTTAAGACTTATCTCCGATACCCCCTCCTCAGAAGGCCTCCCCTGACACCTGCCTTTTAGGGCCGGGTGTTACCCCGGGAGGCCCACTTACCACACTGGGAGGCGGGTGATTGCTTGTGTACCTGCCTATCCCATCTGGGTGTGACGCCCTGGAAGGCCTGAACTGTATTTTATTCACCTTACTGCATAACACAGTACTGGACACACAGTAGGTGCTTCATAAACAGCTGATGAGAGGCCTGTAGACTGGATGGATAAAAGAACTGGGTGAAACATTTCTGAGAAACAGGTGCAGGCTGTGGGATACAGCAGAGCCTGAGAGCTCAGCTTATTGGCAATCCAGAGAAGTATTGATGTGGCTAGAAAAAAGCAGAACAGGTACAAACCTAAGACAAATAAAAGATATGCATAAACCCTCTTTAGGGAACCTGGAGTGGGCCATTCAGCTGGTCTCTCCCAGCTTCCAAAAAGTCCTGAATCATTGTTTAGATGGAACAGCCTTTTATTAAATACCTCTCACCCCCATTCAACTTCACTGTAAAGCTTGATTGGATTCTGAGATGGACCAGGAGGAAATGTGGATGGCAAGGAGCAAGGGGGCATCTCTTTCTTCTCTCCTCTCGCCCCTGTCTTTTTTTTTTTTTTTTTTTTTTTTTTTGCTGTATGCGGCCCTCTCACTGTTGTGGCCTCTCCCATTGCGGAGCACAGGCTCCGGACGCGCAGGCTCAGCGGCCATGGCTCACGGGCCCAGCCGCTCCGCGGCATGTTAGATCTTCCCGGACCGGGGCACGAACCCGCGTCCCCTGCATTGGCAGGCGGACTCTCAACCACTGCGCCACCAGGGAAGCCCTCGCCCCTGTCTTTTGATTACAGCTGAACAAGAGTCAAGAGGCCAGTAAAAGACCAGCAAATCTAATAATCCTGTGATTGTGATTTTTTAAAGCTCACAGGCAGATTCAAGCTGAATTGAAATTGTTCAATTTCTCTTGCCATGAGCAAGGAAACAGCTGAGTCACACACACATGCGCGCACACACACACACACACACACACACACACACACACACACACACAGTTCCCTCCCATTCTTGGTACATTGCTCTTTTCTCTGTGTACTCTGCATGCTATTTATCTCAGCTTCTCCAAAAACCGTTCAGCAGCCCCTGCCTCCTCTTCTTATTCCTTGGATCGCAGATGACTTTTTAGAGTCAGCGCTGGAACTGCCTTCTGGTGGTTTCAGGACCTCCGCTGCCTCTCTCCTCTCCTCCTATTTGCCCAGCCACCCCACTGGCTGTCAGCCCTCCACGTTCTTTGGTCCCTTTATCAGCCCCCTCCTGTCACATGAACTGTGTCACCGTGCAGCTCACCGTGCAGCTGAAATCCTCACTCCACTGTTTCTTTGGGGAGAGGGTGAGGCTATGACTGGAAAAGTATTAGAATGAGAAACTCCAGCACCCCAGCCCTAGAGCCTTAGAAAGCTCTGAATAGACTTTAGAAAGCGTCCTGTTCGAGCCTCTCATCTTACAGATAGGGAAGCAAAGAGGGAAGCCCTGAGTGATTAATGGCAGAGCTGGGTTTAAAATCAGGCCCTCCATTTTCCGGTCCAGGGTTTGTTCCTCTGCAGCGGACCTGGAATGGTACTCTCTGCAAACCTGAAAATTTTATTAAAACAGGGTCTCTCCTGGGGGAGATTTTGCCTCCAGGGACATTTGACACCGTCTGGAGACATTTTTGGTTGCCCTCACTGCTGGGAAGGAGTGCTAACAAGTGTTTGGAGAGTCAAGGCCACTTGTAAGCACTTATCAGAAGTGGGATCTGGTCACCACCCCATGCGGGGCCC
The DNA here is from genome assembly GCF_003031525.2 of Neophocaena asiaeorientalis asiaeorientalis. NCBI lineage: Eukaryota > Metazoa > Chordata > Mammalia > Artiodactyla > Phocoenidae > Neophocaena > Neophocaena asiaeorientalis. Next base: position 16,187,878 of record NW_020174923.1, read on the forward strand.
AGCTGCAGCCCATCTAATGGATGCTTCCATGTGGCTTCAGCGATGGGAACCACAACCTCCCAGCTAATCCAACATGCAGGGGCCGAACTCAAGGCAGACTTTTGCTTGTTTTGGTTTGGGGATTTATTTTTATTTTGTGTTTTCAGAATGTGAATTTTGCATTACTCTAACACAGGGCTTCTCAACCATGGCAACCGTGGGACAATCAACTTGTCCCATGATCCTCGGTGGGCTCAGGAGTGAGGTGTGAGACCCGGACTCAGATTTATGTGCCTGGAAGAACTCTAGACAACAAGTTTTGTTGTGGGGCCTGTCCTGTGCATTGTAGGATATGTAGCAGCATCCCTGGCCTCTACCCGGTAGATATTAGTAGCACCTCTATGACTTTTTTCCTCTGTGGAAGAGCACGTCAATTTTTTTTTTAAATTGAAATATAAGAGGGAGGAGATATGGGGACATATGTATATGTATAGCTGATTCACTTTGTTATAAAGCAGAAACCAATACACCATTGTAAAGCAATGGTACTCCAATAAAGATGTTAAAAAAAGAAATATAACTCATGTACCATAAAATTAGGTGAACATTTTCTATGACTTCTGTTGTCTTTATTCCTTAGTTCCACCCAGGCCTTGCTCATAATTGGTACTTAAATGTTTGACCAGTTGATTCGGCACTGGACTCTCCTTAGAGAGGCTTTTCCCTGGACACGGTATGGAGGTGGGGTTCTTGCGAGTGATGTGTGTATATGTTGAGGTCTGGTGAGCACACAGGGCAATGGACTTAACTGATGTGCAGGGTCACGTGACTAGTTCAGACCAATGAGTTGTGATGTGTGTCACTTCCAGGCTGGAGCATTTGATTGCTTGTGTGAGTCCCTCCGGAGTCCTCTCCGTCCACTGAGGTGAGCGGAAGCACAGGTAAGATGGAGCCTCCTTCAGGTAGGGCCCCTGAGTGATTACCATAAACCGCAAGCTCCCTCCTGATCCTCATGGGACATGTAGCACGAGAGGAAAGTAAACTTCTGTCAAACCATTGAGATTCGGGTATCCTTTGTTATTGCACCATAATCTAGCTTATTCTGACGGTTACAAGGGCATACACAGAAATCAACCCATATTCAAAGAAACCATCCCATTCAAACCAGCCAGTGGAGTCCATTCAAATGCCAAGATAATCTGGGGTTAAAAAAAAAAGTTCATGAAGTTAATTAACAAACATTTTATTGAGTTACAAACACCAGCAAGCTAAAAAAAGAAACGGCTTGTTTGTGTTATATTTCAGTTGTTTACAAATTCAAGAGGGTGAAACAGAGCATGAGCGCAGTGTGTGCCCTTTTTCTTTCTCTGTGTGATGTGGGGGACCGGCTGTTACAAAGTCACAGAGGGGCTCTTGTGTCCAACAACAGCACCTCGGGGCCCATGTGCTTTGCATATTCATCCACAATAACTACTTTCTTCTTGCAAGTTCAGGCCAGTGACTTTGGGTTTGGGGTGTGGAATGAAAATTATGAACAGGCTAGAGAAGAAAAATTGTACCAAACATGATAACGATAGGGGTGCATATCTCTTTAAGGAAGACAAATGTGAATATTCAAACTAGATAAACCAGAAAGAGTGACCAATGACTAAAGCAACTCTTTTACAAAGAAGTCTTCTGTCCTAATTCCCTTGGTGCCCTGAAGTGTTTGCTTCTAGATCCCGAGATTCCAGAGGTGGAGGTAAATGGCAAAGAAATGTGAAGCTAAGATTCATTACCATTTGATAGAAAAGATAAAACATTTTGTAGATAAATGCACAAAAGAGAAAAATTCAATTTAATATTCATGTAGTTAAAAAAAAAAACCAATGGCTTAAACTTTAAGCCTTAAAAAAAAAAAAAAAAAGGCATACCTGTCCAGGATAAGTTTTCATTACTACATTTTTTCTTAAATAGTTTGCAAACATCACATGGAAACCCTGAGTGTTGATTAATTATTAGGATTCCTTATTGCCAATGCTACTAACTAGCAGGTATTATTGGGTAAAACGCTTGACTTCTCTGTACCTGTTGCCTCATTTGTAAAATGAGTGGGTTGGAATAAAAGACCCTCCAGGGGCCTCTCAGCTCTAAAAAAATTCTGACTTTTTGAAAAGTAGCACCCTGGAGAAAAACGTGGGCCCATCCTTTGTATATAAATGATACATTTTCTGAGAAAATTGACATTCCAAATCTGACATTTTAAAATAGAAAATAACTTTCTTCCAGATAGGGCTGGTTTCCTAAAAAAGTCAGAGTTGTCAGCATCCAAGGTTTTTGGTGCCCTGAGGAGGGGCCGCTGGAGTCAGGAGCCAGTGCGCTCTGGGCACCTGCTGTCAACTGCAGCATCTGGGTGGAGAAGGTAAAGCAAGAACAGCTGGAGACGCCAGCCAGGTTTCCCAAGGTCTTCCTGCTGCTAAGGAACCAGACCTCATACCTACCAAGGCCAGCCCCTGGGCTGAACATGGGGCAATGTGGACACCCCCTGTTCTCTCTGCTTAAAACTTGTTCCCTTCTTCTAGGGCATGGATGTCCTCTTCTTTAGGAGAAATGCCCCTTTTGTGCATGGGAACCATGTGGTTCTTTTTCTTTTTGGGGTACGCGGGCCTCTCACTGTTGTGGCCTCTCCCGTTGCGGAGCACAGGTTCCGGACGCGCAGGCTCAGCGGCCATGGCTCACGGGCCCAGCCGCTCCGCGGCATGTGGGATCTTCCCAGACCGGGGCATGAACCCATGTCCCCTGCATCGGCAGGCGGACTCTCAACCACTGCGCCACCAGGGAAGCCCTAGCACTTGTTTTTATTAAGGCAATTTTGAAAGAGCAGCTTTATGTTCACAGCAAAATTGAGGGGAAGGTACAGAGATTTCTTATATACTCCCTGCTCCCCCCGAAATACACAGCCTTTCCCATTATTAGCACCCCCACCAGAGTGGTACGTTTGTTACAGTTGATGAACATGCAGTGACACGTTATAAACACCCAGAGTCCATAGTTTACATTATGGTTGTATATTCTAAGGCAGGCGGTCCCCAACCTTTTTGGCACCAGGGACAAATGGAAGGCAATTTTTCCACGGACGGGGGTGGGGGATGGTTCAGGCGGTGATGCGAGCGATGGCGAGCGGAAGGTGAAGCTTCACTCACTCGCGCGCTCACCTCCGGCTGTGCAGCCCGGGTTCCTAACAGGCCTTGGGCTGGTACCGGAAGGTTGGGGACCCCTGTTCTACGGGTTCCGACAAATGTATAAAGATGTGTATCCGTCATTATAGTACCATACAGAGTACTTTTCACTGCTTTAAAAATCCTCTATGCTCTACCTGTTCATCCTTCCCCTACAGCCCTTAGCAACCACTGATTTTGTAGTGTTTCCTTAATTTTTCCTTTTTCAGAATGTCATATAGTTGGAATCATGCAGTAGGTTTTCTGATCCACTCTGACAATCTCTGTCTTTCAGCTGGTGCATTTAGACCATTGATGTGTAAGGTGATTGTTGATATAAGAGTTGGATTAATATTTGTTATGTTTGCTACTATTTTCTGTTTGGGGAACCATGTGGTTCTGATCGGAGGCCCCTATGATGGTGTCCACCCCTCTGGTCCTGCAACTGGGCACCTGATCCAGGCAGGGCTGACCTGTAGGCCTCTTTCTAGTCGGAACTGGAGGAAGAGGCTCCCTTCCTCTCCGGTGGCCAGGGTTCTAGCCTTGTGGAGAAAGTCCCTCCAAGTGAAAGACAAACAGGAAGGGGAGAGATCTGAAGGGGTCTGAGTCCCCACCTGGACCTTCTCCTGCCTTCCCTGTAGCCTGTTCTGAACCCACAACCCCCCATCCAAGGGAGCTGCAGTTAACCATTTGTACCTCATGAGGCTGGACTTGAGGGGAAGAAGGAAGAAGGAGAGAGTCCTGGAAGCTTTTCTGTACGTTCAGCCTGGGGAATCCAGCCTTGGAAAGTCACGTGGAGCCAAAGCATGGAAGATGAGGCCAGGCCCAAAGGCCGCTGGGGAAGGGCAGGCTAGACCAGCAATAAAGTCCCGCTGGAAAGAGGGTTTATCAAAGGATGGCAAATCTCACGAAGTGGGGAAAGAGAGAGAAGGGGTCAAAATCTTAGGAAGTCTGGTGAAAAGAAGATGGGTGGAAAACAGAGGTTGAGAGAAAGAGAGAGACAAAAAGAGAGAAAGAGGGGAGGAATGATATATCATGGTGTTGAGAGAGATTTTTGAGAATGAATCTGGGTTTCAGCGCAAGGATCTGAGAAGACATCAAAACAGGACAGTCTATGCCTTAAGTGAATTTGGGAGGGACATTACGTATTCAGGAGATGGAAAAACACCGTACTACAGAGTGTAAATGGACTTAGGGGAGACTCACTTGAAATAGATTCACTCTGACCCTTCACTTCTCTTCAAGCTCTGTTTACCTTGAGACTGGCTCCCAATTGCTTAAAGCCAGGCTCTACCTTATATTTATTTCATGTTCTACCAAGACTTAGACTGTTGTTGGCTTTGATGAGATGGTGGAGGCAGCCTCACACCACCCCTCCCCCTTCCCCCTCCTCCCATTTCCTGGGTCTCCCAGGCCCTCTCTGATCTGGCACTGCCTTTCTCTCCTCCCTCATTGTTATCTTGGGTGGTCTGGGAGGCCTCACAAAGGCCCTAAGTCAGGAATGAGCTGGAAAATGTGAGGACTGGAGAGAAGCAGGTGTGTGTGTGTTGGGGGGCAGTGTAGGG
>NW_020174923.1:16192682-16208930 GCF_003031525.2 Neophocaena asiaeorientalis asiaeorientalis
AAAGTTATTATAAGATAATGGCTATAATTCCCTGTACTATACAATACATCTTTGTTGTTTTTCTATTTTATACATACATAATTGACATATAACATTGTATTACTAACTCTTTTATTTTAAAGACCAGGAAATTACAGGTCAGAGAAGGTTAAATTACTTGGGCAGGTTTTAAAAATAATTATTTTAAAAACCTGCAGAAGTAATACATGAGCTTTCATGTTAAAAATTCAGAGAATACAGAAAAAGAAAAAGCCCCCTTTGGCACAGCCCCACCCACCCGTGCCTGTCCCAATCTCTGCCCCACTGTCCTCTCCAGAGGGAACTTTGACCAGTCGAGAGGGTGCTGTTCCTGACTTTTGGGTCGGCCTATACCTTTGTATATGTACGTTTAGAAATGTACGGCTTTATTTGGGCTTTTCCTTCACATCGGTGGAATTATACTTTTTGGCTTTGGAAACCTTTTCACTTTTGTTCATGTGGATGGATTGCATTCTTTTTACCTGCTGCATAGTATTTCATGGTTAGATGCACTATATCATTTAACCTTTCCTCTCTTGGGCATTTGGGTTGCCCCTGGTTATTAGAAACAGGGCTGTGGCAAATACCATTGGACATGCCTCTCTGAATACAAGTGCAAGGATTTGGGTAAATACCAAGCCGTGGAAGTCCCAGGTCCAGGGGTTCTCATAATGAAATTGTAATCAATGCTGCCAAAGTGCTCTCCAAAAAGGATGTATCAAATCACCTTCCCACCAACGGTATGTATGGCAGCCTGTTTCTCAGCACCACCACCTCCAATGCTGGTTCAATAGCTATAGCCATATAGCTCCAATGCTATATTAATCTTTATAATTCTTGCCCCTGTGTTGGGAAGACAGTGATACCTCTGTTACTGTTGTTATAGTAGTTGTTATTTACCTTTTTATTTTGAAATAAGTTTAGGCTAACAGAGAAGTTCTGAAAATACAGAGTTCTTATAGTCCCTTCCCCCAACTTCTCCTCATGTCAGCATCTTACATAACCTCATATAGTGATCAAAACTAAGACATTAATTAACATTGGTACAAAGCTATTAAACAAACAGCAGACTTTACTCAGATATCACCAATTTTCTCACTTGTGTTCTGGTTGTTTTAAGTTTTGTTTCCCTAATTACTAGAAAGATCAAACACCTTCTTGTATTTTTTTTTTTTTGGCCATCTGTGTTTCTTCTGTACGATGCCAGTTCAAAATTCTTTGCCCATTTTTTCCCTTCTTGGATTGTTTGTCTTTTTATAATGATTTGCAGAGGCTCTTTATTTAAGAACTCTTCTAAGCTCACACAGCTAATTAGTGAAATGAAAACCCAGGTCTATCGATTGCCTATTTCCACTACAAACACCCTGTCCTCGGTTCTCCTGCCTCTCAATTGCTTCCTTTCTCTCCTGGTCCATGCTCTGTGGTCCCCAGCTGGGAGACCATGTTCTTATCAGCATCCCTCAGAGAACCAAGTGGGGCCAGGGCTGCTCGCTTGTACCTCATTTCACTCATCATCGCTGGGCTAATGACATTAGAGGCCGTCTGGGATGGGCCTTTTCTGGACACCAGCTTGCTTTCTGGAAATTCTCATCTCCCTCTGAGGCAGGATGCAGAGAACGCTGGCCGCCAAGGCCCAAGAATGTGCCATTGACTGATTGTCCCTTCTTTAATTGCTGTCCTGGCAATCATAAAACCTCTTGCCCTGGCAGAATGGAAACTGTAGAAGGAAGGAGTGTGCGTCTTGGTATCGCTGGGGCCCCTGCAATTCCCAGAGCACCGCCCAGGGCGCTCCGAGCCCCCTCTAGGCCACTCTCTCATCCTCCAGCCACAACTCCAGAAATTGACGGGAGATGGCAGGCCAAGGTGGGCACTGCCGTGGGCGGGGGTGCAAAGGTGGCACCCTTCCTGGCTGCTCTGCTTCCACCCAACCATCAGTTCCTTGAGGAGGGGGGCTGTGTCTCGATATTCTTCTCCCTCTGGCTCTAAAATGGGGCTAAACAGAAATCTTGTCACTTGTAGTTACTCTAGATAAGGAAGGAGATGGGGTGGAGACACCCTTTGTCCCTAGTCTGGTCCCAAATATTTGGCAGGGCCAGTGGTGTAGTGTGTTGAACGGTGCCCCCCTCCCCAAATATATGTCCACCCAGAATCTGTGATTGTGACCTAATTAGGCAAAATGGTCTTTGAGGATGCAATTTTTAAAGAACTTTTTATTTTATATTGGAGTATAGTTGATTAACAATGTCATGTTAGTTTCAGGTATACAGCAAAGTGATTCAGTTATACATATACACGTATCTAGTCTTTTGCAAATTCTTTTCCCATTTAGGTGGTTGAGGATGTAATTATTAAGAACCTCAAGAAGAGGTCACCCTGGGTTACCAAGGTGGTCCCTAAATCCAATGACACATATTGTCACGCGATAAAGACAGAGGGAGATTGGAGACACACAGAGAAGAGGAGAAAGCCATGTGGACGTGGAGGCAGAGACTGGAGTTATTTAGCCACAAGCCAAGGAACGCCTGGGGTCACCAGAAGCTGGAAGAAGGAAAGAAGGCTTCTCCCCTAGACCCTTCCGAGGGCGCGTGGCCCTGGTGACACCTGAAGTCCAGACTTCCATCCTCCAGACTGTGAAAAAATAAACTTCTGTTGTTTTAAGCCACTTGGTTTGTGGTCATTTGTTATAACAGCCACAGGAAACTAATATAGGTGGGAACCAACCAGGCCATTAAAACCCATAATCCTTGAAGGGACTACAGAAATCATCCATTGTTGCCTGAGTAGGAAAATGGGGACAGAAGGGAGGGATGCCCTGCCTCTGGCCAGCATAAGCAAGCAACAGCATGTTTCATTTATACACAATAGCCTGTGTGGTGGTATGTCTTTGTCAGCCCCACAGGGGACAGGTGGAGAGCAAGGCACTGGCTCTTCACCATGGAAGGAAGGTGGGAATTTTCTCTGTGGAAAACAGAGGGTGGGGGTGGGGCTTGTTTTGAGAACCTGTGGGAAGCGCCCAGCTCCTTCCCAGGCCCCCTCCAGGCCCTGGGGAGGGGCCTGAGAATTTGCATTTCTTTTGGTTGTTTCTTTGTTTGGTTAAGAAGACATTGGATGATTTTGTGTGTGTGTGTGTGTGTTTTCTTTTTTGCGGTACGCGGGCCTCTCACTGTTGTGGCCTCTCCCGTTGCGGAGCCCAGGCTCCAGACGCGCAGGCCCAGCGGCCGTGGCTCACGGGCCCAGCCGCTCTGCGGCACGTGGGATCTTCCCGGACCGGGGCACGAACCCGTGTCCCCTGCATTGGCAGGCGGACCCTCAACCACTGCGCCACCAGGGAAGCCCGATTTTGTTTTTTAACTGAAGTATAGTTGTTTTACAGAATTTGCATCTTTGACCAGTTCCCAGGCAAGCCTGCTGCTGCTGGATCAGGGATCACTCTTTGAGAACCCTTGCTCTAAAGCAGTGCTTCTTAGACCTTAATAAGCAGAGGCTTCACCTTGGGATCGTGATATAATTCAGATTCTGACAACCCTTCATACTATCTGACCCTGCTCTTCTCGCTGTCCTTTTCCAGCCGCAGCTGATTGGACCAGGAGTAGATGTTGAATCAAGGGCCCATGGGCTCACCAACAACCAATGAAAAGACCCCGACCACATAGAGTAAATCTGAGCTCAGCCGAGTCCCTCTCTTGAGAATCAGAATGGTGTCTGAATGGAGACCATTGCCCAATGGTGGTGGTCCATGGGCAGAGACCACGATGCAGAGTTGGGACCAGTGCCACGATGAGGCAAGAGCAAAAATGAGCGTGCAGAGGCAGCTGGCTCGGGAGGGGAAGAGAGGAAGCGGACGCACAGAGCCTGTACAGCCTGGAGAGGCAGAGGACGCCTTTGCTTTCTGACAGCTCTCTAATTCCCAATTCCCATGAGCCCCAACTGGGCTGTTTGCCCTGGTGCTCTGAGAAACCCCGTGTCCTTCCAATAAGCTCTTTTTTTGCTTGAGATACTTTGAATGGGTTCCTGTTCCTTGAAGCCAAAGGGCCTGAATTAATCAGAATGTATGAATCTATGCCCTCATCCACCCACTCCTGACGGTGAAACCGTCTGAGGCAGGAACTACATCCCGGGTAATGTTTGTGTCCAGGACCTTGGACAGGGCCCTGCACGGGGGTGCTGGAGAGTGTGGCGTGAATCTCTGGATATACAACGTGCATAGGTATTAGGGAAAGGTGCAAGAGCACATTCCAAGTGAGTGGAAGGTGGATCAGAGGCACGGAGCTGGGCGAGCATGTGTGAAGGGCTACACACACAGGGTGGCTGGGGGATATAGCAGGCAAGCTTGGCTGTAGGGAAGGCTGATCACGGACTGCCTTAAACACCAAGCCGAGGAGCTGGGCTTGGTTTGACAGACAGCAGGGAGGCATCCAAGGTCTTTCAGCAAGAAGGACACGACCAAGAATAGTTGTGTTCTTTTTGTTTTTCCTCAAGGATCCTAATGACCTCTCATCCCCAGGTGAGAGGTGACATCTTGAAATAAGCCTGTAAAAATGGGAAGGAGAAAATAGATCCCAGAGATTTTCCTAGCATAGAATCAACAGGAAATTATGACTGGTTGGACACCGTGCTAAGCCCGGGAGTGGAGAGTATTCTGTTAATAAACCAGAGTGTGGAAATAAAAGTCCAACCTCACTGTTAAGTAGAGACATGCAAATTGAAAGTGATATTGTTTTTCATCATAGCAAATTGGAAAAGATCCTGGTGGAAGTGTGGTAAAATGGTTACTTCCATGTTTTACAGCACACGCAGAGGGTAAATTGACACACACACAATTTGGAAAGTAATTTAGCAAAATGCATTACCATCTTTAGAGATTTTCATACCCCTAGTTTCCCAGAAGTAAAATTACTAGATCTATCTTACAGAAATCTCCTAAAACATGTAAAGTAACTTACTGTCAAAGATATTCCCCACGGTGCTGTAGTAAACAGATCAAACATCCAATAAAGAGAATGTGAAGTCTATGAAGTTCTATCTGCTATGGGATACTACATAGCCCGTTCCACATAAAGGTTCAAAAGGTACATAGACTATTCATAGCAGAATACCAATGTATATATCCATTTTGATAATAACTATGTAAATGAAACACACAAATAAAAATCTGTGAATGGGGAAAAAAATGACTGCCTGGAAACATACCGAAGTTTAACAGGAATTGTGCTTTTTATCTACTTTTTTGTGCTCTCCACTTTTTCTCCAAAGCACAGTAAAATCACGATAAAAAGAAGCCCCTGGAGCCTGATAAAGCAGCTGGAACTGGGAAACACTCACTGGCTATCGCAACGGAGACCCCCAGCTCCGGTCTCTCCTTCACTGACTCCGGGTGCCCGGCTCTCCCCAGCGGGAAGGACTAGGTGTGTTGCTGTGGGGCTGTGTCTTTGTCTCATCTGCTCTGTGAGACATTTAATTCTCAAGCACAGGGCTGGGCACTCAGGCAGCTTGTGTCAGGGTTACCTGCTGACCAGCGCGCTAGTTTCCTGTGGCAGCTGTAACAAATTACCACAATCTCGGTGGAGTAAAACAACAGACATTCATTCTCTCACAGTTCTGGCGGCCAAAAGTCTGAAATCAGGACTACTCACCTGAAAGCAAGAGGTCAGCAGGCCAGTGCGCCTTCTGGAGGCTCCCAGGGAGAATCTGGTCTTTGCTCCTTCCAGCTCCTGGGGGCTGCCGGCAATCCTTGGCTGGTGGCCACATCACTCTCAGCTCTGCTTCCATCTTCACATTGCCTTCTCCTCCTCTGTGTGTGTAATCCTCCTCTTATAAGAACCCTTGTGATTACATTTAGGACCTACTTGGATAATACAAGACAGATTCCCTACCTCAAGGTCCTTAACTTAATCACACCTGCCAAGTCGTCTTTTTCTTCTTCCATATAAGGTAACATTCACAGGTTCCAGGGATTAGGACGTGACTGTCTTTTGGAGGGAATGCTATTCAATTTATCGCAACCAGCTTTAAGAATTAAGTGATGTGGGTTGAGACCAGGCCCACCCATGGCTCACACTGTAGCAGGGGATGGCTGGGAAGACAATCTGGGCTGTGATGGGTGAGGATTCGCAGGAGGGCTGCCTCTCTTGCCCAGGTTCACTTCATCATCTGGGTCAGAACTGCAGGCAGTGGCCAGGCTTTGCCCAGGATGACTTATGAGGGGCTGAGGATTTTGCCCAGAGAAGTTCTCTGCTCTCTGGGTCCAAGAGCCTCCTGCTTTAAGAAAACCAAGAATGTGGTGGGAAATTGGGACCTTGTGAAACAATCCCTGAAAGGCAAGCAGTTGCATTCCAGAGTTTCCTGTTTGTGAAGGGTTCTTGGGTTAGTTTCCACGTTCTTCGCCTTGTCAGTGGCTTGCTGTGTGACCTCAGGCAGGCAGCTCTCACTCTCTGTCCTCAGTTATGGAGAGTTCTGAAAGGTCCCTGGAGGCTCTGCCAACACCCTCACTCAGACCTCATACACCATCCTCCCCCTAGTCTTTTGCACCGTTCAAGTCCTTAAGAGGCTGGGGAAGCCACTTAAAGGCATTTCTCAGAACTCCTCCTCCCAATGTCAGCAGCCCAGGGTTCTCCCAGTGAAGCCTCAGTTTCCCTTTCCAGCTTCCCCTTCCTGGGGTCTCTCTGAGACTGTGTTCCATAATTCTAGGTGGGCTCAGAGGTGAGATGTGAGACCTGGACTCAGACTTATGTGGCTGGAAGAACTCTAGCCAAGAGTCCTAGAGGCTGAAGAGTAGGTATTCCCAAAGATAAAACTAAGCGTCTGGAAAGTAAACCAGTGATGGGCAGGGACGTGCTCGCTGTGCTGTGTGTGGGAAGGGGCATCTGTGGACCTACAAGAACAAGTACTGGGGGGACCAGGGGACAAAATGGGGAGTCCCCCTCACCTAGCAACGGTCCACGTCCTGGGGGTCTTGAAACACAGAATTCGTTATTCACAATAAGGTCACTTATTCAAGGTGACCTGATTCTATGGGGGTGGGGTAAGCACCAGGGCATGGACCCTTCAAGCATTAAGGATGTTTAGTGATGCTGCATTGGGGCTACTTCATTTCTTAAAATATCAAAATACTCTCAGACCCTTCTCCAGGACACCTCCGCTTCCTCACAGCCAGCTTCTAAAGAGTTAACCTTGGGCCCATTAGGGACTCCAGAACTTTGCTGATGGGTAGTTTATCGTACATTTTTGGAATATCACCCCCGACTATAATTATTCCAAAGTTCCCTGATGGAATGCCCCTGGCCCTTGGAGCGTGAGCCCGCCTGCTCTTACATTACTGACCAGGAGATGGCAGGACAGGAGCGCACAAAGTTCAGCGTTGCAGGAAAAAAGGCACAAAACCTTCCGCGTTTCAGTCTAACTGAGGAGGGATTCCTCTTCTGGTTATGCGGTGGTGCCCTTGTTCGCCGCCAGGCACCCACCCTCACACCACACCTCACTGGGCATGGCCGGACATCCTAACCCTTGGAAGGGAAGAGGATGACACCCCCTCTGGGAGCTCAGCCAGGAAGAATTGTAAGCTGATTTGGGAAAGACGGCATTTGGAGGTGTGACAAGTGCTGTCCTGGAAATTTTGCTCTGAAACCTGGGCATCGGGTAATGAGATAACATGTGTATCTAGCCTATCATTAGCGCTTAGCATGTGTTAGCTGAGTGAACACATACCTCACCTCATTTAATCCTTTCGACAAACCCACAGTGTAAACCTTTGCAGCCCAGTTTACAGATGAGGATATCAAGGCAGGGGGTGGCTTCAGTTGTCCAGCAGCACACGGCAAGTGAGTAGCAATGCTGGACTTTGAATCCAAGTCTCAGTGACTCAGAGCGCAGCTGTGTCCTCCTGTGCTAGCTGAAGAGATGCTTGATGGTGAATCACAAACCTTCCACACACAATTATTTCCCAAAGAGAATAGAGGGCTGAACGTCCTGAGGGGCACAAGGCAAAGGAATGGGTAGACCCTGGGTTTTCCTGGAGGAGGCATATTTTGCAGATCGGGGTGTGCAGAGAGGAACGGTGTTGAGGATGGGAACTGATCCCAGCTGCTGGGCTGGGAGGCAGAAGACCGGAGTTGTGTTCTGTTTATGCTGTCCCATTGCTGTGTGATGTTGGGTGGCTCCTGACACTCTCTGGGCTTTCCTTTCCTCATCTGTGGGACAGAGCATCTCTTGGGTCCTTGCTGGTTCTCACTATCAAGGGAAGCCAAAAGCTCTGGTACCAAACTTCTCACCAACTAGAAAACAACTAGGCTGTGACTATTCAGCTCATGGGGTTCTTGCTGGGATTAAATGAGGCCACAGAGAAAAATGCCGGGCAGCCTGAACACAGCGCAGCCCCAGAGCTGGGACTGGGCCACCTGGAGCCCTGGGCATGGCTCAGGAGTTCATTCCTGCCCTGGTCCCATCTTAGTTTTTTTTTTGGGGGGGCGGGGTGTGGAGGGGGGTTTGGCTGTGCTGTGCAGCTTGTGGGATCTTAGGTCCCTGACCAGAGATTCCACTGGACTGCCAGGGAATTCCCCACCTCCCCATCTTAGGTTTCACCTGTCACAGGTTGGGCTCTGCAGGTGTTGAGATGGGGTTCAAAGTGCAAAAGCAGCAGAGGACGGAACAGGTGAGGGCAGGGGAGCCATCAGACCGGGGCGCAGGCTTGCCTGCCACCGTCTCTGCTAGCCCAGGGGAAGATGGTCAGGCCCTGGTCCCACTGTACTGCTCTGTCATTAGCTACCTGAGGGTGCAGTACGGATGTGTGTGCATGTCTACTTGCACGTATCCGTGTGTGTGTGTGTGTGTGTGTACATGTGCAGTACTCTGTGTCCCTCTGGCACTCAGATGGGGGTTGCCAACTCTGGGCACCTCTGACAGGTGACAGCCACCTGGATTCGGCCCAATCCCTGGGAAGCAGACTGGCAAAGGGAAACACAGCCAGCAGCTAAGAGAGGATCCTGGCTCTGGAGTCAGGGCAGGAGCAGGGGATGCTGGGTCATCAGAGAAGAGCAGCGACAGCAGCGCTACAAGATGTCGGGAGCCCAGGCTCGGCTCCTTACCCGGTTGCTTTAATACGTGCCAGAACCCCCGAGGTAGGCAGTATCATTCCCCCCATTTTATAGGCAGAATAGTCTCTGAATGTTAGAAGAGTGAGGACAGAGTTGGATTCATTCTTCCCTGAATCTGTTTGGACGTGGCAGTGGGTGGGATGGGGAGGGCTTCCCTTGAGCATCCTCTCCTTGGAGGCAGGCATCGCCCTGCCCAGGGGGCTCCAGTCCAGCGTCCTCAAAGCCACTCCGACTGCAAGTTCCTGGGAAAGCAGAGCTCCCTTGCCCCCCAGTCTAGGCGGTGAGGGGGACCGAGGGGCCTCAGCTCTGTTCAGCCCTCCCCCTTGGGCCTGGCAGAGGGGTATAGCCCACACTTGGCGGGCCCAGTGACGCAGGTCAGCAGTGGGGAGGTCGCCCTGGCTGGAGGTGAGCCAGAGCCTGTGGAGGCCCCTCTGTCCAGGCCAGATGGTCTCTGGCTCCAGCAGAAGGGGCTGCCAACCTCTCTGGTCAGTGTCCTGGCCCGGGTTCCTCTCTCTGCCCTTGTCCAGACCCGGCCTTCAGATGCTGTTTGCCTAGGGGGCTGCGCTTCGTCCCCAGTGAGTGGGACTTTCTTTGAGATACCCTTTACCTGGCCCCCTTCCTCCCCACCCCCAGGGCCCAGCCAGAACCCTCAGAGTCTCATCTCCACACTGACCAAGGCCCTGCAGTACCCCAGGGAGGCGGCCTGGGGTGTTCGCTCGTGGCGTTCAGGCTGGAGCAACTCATTCATGCATTCATTCATTACAACCAGCTTTAAGAATTGAGTGAGGTGGGTTGAGACCAGACCTGCCCTCGGCTCACACTCTTGTGGCCGCAGCAGGGGATGGTCGGGAAGGCTGCGGTGGGTGAGCATTCCCAGGATGGCCGGGAAGGCTGTGGTGGGTGAGGATTCCCAGGAGGGCTGCCTCTCTTGCCCAGGTTCACTTCATTGTCTGGATCAGAACTCCAGGCAGTGGCCAGGCTTTGCCCAGAATTCATTGGTTCATTTATTCCATTCATTCATTCAATGATTCATTCATTCATTCATTCCTCCAGCAAATATAACTCAAGCAGCTGCTACCTACCAGGCCCTGTTCTACACAGATGAACAAGAGGGTTCCTGGCCCTCACCAAGCTGACATGGCTGGGGGAGACGAGAAGACTAATGAACCGGGTATAGGGTGATGTGATTGAGGCCAGGGGCTGCTTTAGGAAGGGTCATCAAGGTGGGCTTCCATGAGGAGGGGGCGTTTGAGCTGGGGCTGGATGGACAAGAAACTGGCCAGACCCGATTCTGGGGGTAGGAGGAGTGGAAAGTTGCAGGTAGAGGACCCAGCACGTGGGAGGGTCCTGGCGGGGCAGAGGGAAGATGTGTGTGACGGGGACTGGTATGTGCTCGCTGGTGGTGATAAGAGCAGGAATGCTGGGTGTGGAGGGGATGAGGGGAGGAAGTTGGGGCCAGAACCCAAAGGCTTGTAGGGGTTGGATTTGATTCCTTCAGCTCCTTTCACAAAGGGGAGTAAGATACACAGAGCTAACATTCATATCGATCTCCCTACATGCATTGCGTCAGCCCTCGTATATAAGCCAATGCAGTCACACCTCCCCCAAACCCCCACAGTAGGTCCTATTATTATCCCATTCTACAGGTGAGAAAACCGAGGCACTAAGCGGTTAAATCACTTGCTCAATGACACAGGACAGGTCAGTGGTGGAGCTGGAATTTCCGGTAGGCTGCTGGTTCCAGAACTCTAACCACGGTACCACACTGCCCCTCCCACATAGCCTCCTCCGGAAGCCTTCCCTCACCCCGGAGTTTGTTTGCTCTGCTTAAGCAACATATAAACACACCATAAAACTAAAGAAACTGTAGGGTCCTCAAGAGGTCATTTTGTCCATGCCCCTGCCTCCAGGTGGACATGGTATAGGTCCCATATTTTTTTTTTTTTTTTTTTGCAGTACACGGGCCTCTCACCGCTGTGTCCTCTCCCGTTGCGGAGCACAGGCTCCGGACACGCAGGCTCAGCGGCCATGGCTCACGGGCCCAGCTGCCCCGCGGCATGTGGGATCTTCCCGGACCGGGGCACGAACCCGCGTCCCCTGCATCGGCAGGCGGACTCTCAACCACTGCGCCACCAGGGAAGCCCTAGGTCCCATTTTGAAGATGAGACTCCTGAACCTCAAAGAGGTTAAGAGATTGGTCCATCGTCCAGGGTCAGGGAAGGAAGCACGGGAACTAGAGCCGTGGTCTCCTAAATTCTTCCACTCCGGCTCCAACCTCTCCATCCCCGTTTTGAGATGAGTCTCAAGTTGTTTCTTGTCTGTTCTCCATCCCCCACCCTTCCCCCAGCTGGACAGCAGTCTCCCTCTGTGCCCACCACAGGGTGGTGTACACAGTAGGCGCATACTTGATGCCTGTGGATGCAGAAGGTGGATGACAGCAGGCACATGCTGGGCGTGGTGTTGCTGTCCAGGATGCCTAGAGCAGGGACGCTTAGCGGGAAGGGTGGTAGTGAGCTGACACTTGAAGGCTGCTTAGAAATTCTCCAGTGAGTGAGGGAGCTGGGCTGTGATATATCTGTCTGGGATGGGAAGGGTGTCTCAGCCAGAGAGAAAAGCATGTGCAAAGAGAGAGGGAGAGGATGTGGTGTGATCAAGGAAGAGTAATTGTTCAATTGGACCTGAGCATGAGAAAAAGATGGACAGTGAGGCCGGGGTTGGGCTGCAGGGGGAGATGGGGCCTGTCCTAAGGGCCCTCCAGTCTCTGCATGGACTTATTCCGTGGTTGCTGCTTTCTTACAGTCCTAACAAACAAAGAGGCTCCATTGGGCAGATATGGAATATCTTTAATGCCCCGATTTCTTTGTGCCACACATGGCTTTGCTCTGCAATAGTCTAGAGGCACAAGTCCCGGGGCCCCCGGTTCACAAAGGAGCCTGGGTCGACATGCTCTTCTTTACCTCCAGGCCCTTCTTCTTGTGGAGCCCCGTCCGGGGCAGGCCAGCATCGTGGGCCTGGGCCTGGGCGTGGGTGTGGCCCAGCTCCGAGGGCGGCGGCATGAGTGGCATCAGTGGCGTCAGCTCCTCTGAGGCCACAGGGTGGGTACAGGGCAGCTCATCAGCCTCCAGGTTGGCATCACTCCAGCCCTCAGAGCTGTCACTGTGGCCTTCAGGACTGGTGGCTTCATCCTCAGATATGGTGACAATCTCAGCCGTGTTCTTCCCAAGGCCGCCGTCTAAGTTCCCTGCCAGGTGCTCAGTGGCCCCCGCAAGCTCGCCGGCTCTGTGGACATCTGCTGCGCGCTCCTGCTTCTGCTCAGAGCCAACTGAAGGGGCACCGCAGAGCCTTGGCACCAGCCGGGCGTGGCTCTGGGCTCTGCCCTGGCCAGTCCAGAAGAGGGTGAGCTCTTGGCGGCAGGCAGCCACGGCCAGGCTGGTGAGCAGGGTGCTGGACACCAGGTAGAGCAGGGCGGGCTGGCCCATCTGCATGAGCGCCATGGCAACAAAAGTGACCAGCAGGCCCACAGCGTAGGCCACGGTGCAGGCCATGAAGTAGACCTGCTGCGAGCGGATATGCACGTCAAAGCGGTGACAGTAGGCCACCAAGAAGCCGGGGACCACGATGTCACCGAAGCCAAGGATGGAGAAGGGCTGGGCACACAGGGTCAAGGCTGAGAAGGTCAGCCGGGGCACCTTGAGCGCCATGGGCAGCCTCTCGTGGCTCAAGGAGTCTGCCGGGCCCAAGGCTACCTCCAGCATGATGCTGTTGCCGGTCCTGGTGAGCAGGGGTGTGACGAAGACGAAGAAGACATCAAAGGCCAGCAGGGCCAGCAGGAGGGAGGCACAGCTCTTGAGGGTGGACAGGCGCACACGCCGCAGGATGAAAAGGCAGTAGGCCACACCCAGCATGTCCTGCAGGAGCCACGCCCAGCGGTCCTCGTTGCGGTAGGCGACCCAGAGGACCGTCACCGCCACGCACAGGCCGGCCAGCAGGGGCAGCTGCAGACAGGCCCGGCGGCCGGGCAGGAGCCACCGGTATTGCGGCACCACGGACACCAGGCAGCTGTAGAGGCCGGTGCTGGCGCCCAGGCCGAAGATGGCGATCTGGACATAGACGAAACAGTCGTAGAAGAAGTAGAGCAGCAGCACGTTGGAGGAGGACACGGCGACCACTGCGCCCGTCATGGCCGGCGTGAAGTCCACTGCTGCGCCTTTCTGCTTGTGCCCCTGTTGGGCTGCCACTGCTTCCTGCTGATTCTGACCGCCAGGCCCCCCTCCCCCTTGGGCCAGGCGCCGCTGCAGCCAGTCAGCCTCGGTCACTCCGGCCCAGTAGCCGCCCACGGCCACGGTGCCTACAGCCAGGAGGAAGATGACCACCATGTCGTAGTCAAGGACGGGCTCTGGGGGTGCATACAAGGCCACGCGGACCCTGGCGCCACCACGGGTGTAGCTCAGGACGTCGAGCATGTCGGTGTAGCGGAGCACGGCCACGGGGATGGTGAGGTCTGGCAGGGGCTTGTGGCGGTCCTGGGTCGCCGGGGTGCTGTCTGAGCGCTGTCGGCCGCTGACCTGGCTCACGATGAGCAGCCCGTGGGCTCCTCGGGCCTGAGCCAGCCAGCCTTTGGCGTAGAAGCTGCAGTTACCCCTCATGACCATGGCGGTGGTCTGGCGGAGGGGCTGCTGGCTGGGGGAGCCGGGGTGGGCCTGGTGGGGGGAGTCCTCGCCTGGGCACCAGGGTGCATGGGTGCCATCGTACAGGGGCAGGAGTGGGGCGTGGTGTAGGTCCCGGGGCAGGCTGACATAGTCGGAGCGGAACAGGACGCAGTAGTCCTTGCTCCAGTTGTCCGACGCCACGTGGAGCACAGCACACTCCCCCCGGGCCGCGGTGCTGGCAAAGAGGAAGAGGAATAGAAAGAGGAGGAAGCCCGGGCACGCCATGCTCCTCAGGCGCCTGCCGCCGCGTCCCGTGTGGCAGCTGCCCACAGCCCACTGCCCCTTCTGGGGGCTGGGTGTGGCCCTCAGTCACAGAGCAGCAGCTTTGACTTCCATCCAGGAAACCAGGGCCACACCTATGGAGTCACAAAGCCGTGCAGCCTCTCGGAATCCTGTCCCCCAACCCTGCCTCTGGGTGCAGAGGTCATCTGGGTCCCCATACTCTGCCTAGTTCCCAGTGGAGCTGGACCAGCTAATTTGAAACAAGAGGTGAGAGGATGGGGTTGAGGACCCAGGATGCTGGAGCCACCTTGCCCCTTACACACTGGGCAACCCGGGCAGAGGCCTCTCCTCTCTGTGCCTGTTTCGTTAACTGCAGAGAAATGAGGACATAAGACCAGAGAGTTTCCAAGGCCCCTGGGAGCCCTGACCTCAGGGATATCGTGCACTTTTATTGAACTCTTCCTAAGTGCCGGGTTCTTTACCTGTACTCACAGCACCCTGCAAGGAGGTATTACTACACCCACCCAGCACGAGGCTGTGAGCTGTCTTTTAAATCACACCCCTTTGGGCAGGCACATGACTGGAGTTTTATTCCCAGACTCCCCTGGATTTAGGAATGGCCACGTGGCCATTTCTCACCAATGGAATTGAGCAGAAATGATGTGAGTCCCTCGGGGACCCAGAGACTGTGGGGCTCCTTGTCCATCCCTTTCCTTTTCTCACAAATCAGTCATGGACAGGCCACTGGCTCTGGAGAGGAGGGCGTTGTCCTAAGGGATGGGGAGAAAGGGAGCAAAAGGAACCAGGTCCCTGGATGTCTGCATGGAGCATGGGATGCTCACCGTGGACTGTTAGATACATTATCTTCCTTAAGCCACTGGCTTATTATGAGTCTCTTTGTTACAGCAGCTTAAACTTACCCGAATACCCCCATTTGACGGATGTGTAAACCGAGGCTCAGAGAAGCCCACCCCATGGGCCCCAGCCCCGGTTCCCAGATCCAGCTCTCACACTGGACATGACCCTTAGGTCTTGCCCTGTCCAGGAAACTGCCCGGGGCCTGCCCGTCTCCCTGACGGCTTGACTGCAGCTCTGATCTCTGGCCCAAGGCCTCACCCGCTGCTCGTTCTTGTCCTTCAGGCCCTACCTCCAAGGACAGCTCCACCACGTCCAGGAGACTCTAGGCCCTGTTCTTTTTTTTGTCTTCGTTGCTGTGCATGGGCTTTCGCTAGTTGTGGCGAGCAGGGGCTACTCTTCGTTGCGGTGAGCGGGCTTCTCATTGCAGTGGCTTCTCTGGTTGTGGAGCACGGGCTCTAGGAGCGCGGGCTTCAGTAGTTGCGGCACGCGGGCTTCAATAGTTGTGGCGCACGGGCTTAGTTGCTCTGCGGCATGTGGGATCTTCCCGGACCAGGGCTCAAACCCGTGTCTCCTGCATTGGCAGGCAGATTCTTAACCACTGTGCCACCAGAGAAGTCTCTGGGTCTTTCAAAAAACCAAAGACTAAGACAGCTACTGGGGTAGTATTATAAAAAAAAATAAAACAGATAATAACAGGTTTTGGCACGGATATGGAGAAATTGGGATTCTCGTATGTTGCTGGCGGGAATATCCAGTCACTGTGGAAAACACTTGGCCGTTCCTTGATAAGTTAAACACAAAGTTACCATATGACCCAGCAATTCCACTCCTGGGCATATACCCAAAAGAATGGAAAACAGGTGTTCAGACAAAAACTTGTCCTTGAATGTTTGTAGCAGCACTCTTCACAATAACTTGGAATAGATGAAAAGAACCCAAATGTCCTTCAGCTGATGAACAGATAAAGAAAGGGGAGTCTAGCCGCACAATGGAGTATCATTCTGCCCTACGAAGGAATGAAGTTCTGATGTACAGCACAACGTGGATGAACCTTGAAAACATGAAGCAACGGAAAGAAGCCAGACACAAAAGGACAAATATCACATGACTCTACTTTTATGAAATTTCCTGAATAGGCAAATCGTGGAGACAGAAAGCAGGCTGGTGGCGGCTGAATGGTTGCACAACACTGTGAGTGTCTTTAATGTGTTGAATCGGTTGAAATGGTAAGTTTTATATTGTGTGTGTTTTACCCCGATTTTCAAAAGAACAAAGCAAGGAGCAGCTCCGGTCCCCTCCAGGGCACTGTGCTCAGGACAGGCCACCTTGTAATTCTTCTGGACCCAATCAGA
>NW_020174923.1:16209135-16240728 GCF_003031525.2 Neophocaena asiaeorientalis asiaeorientalis
CAGCACATGCCCCCATTTGGGGTTCAAAAACATGGGCCCCCCAGAGGTTGCTCCTGCCTCTCCCCCACCCCGATCTACCCTCAGGCTCCTGGTGGCCTGGGCTCAACGAATTCTCTGGAGGCTCATTTCCTTTGAGGCTGTTCCTGGGACCCAGCTCACAGAAGGCTTTTGCGTGTCTGTCCAATTGCTGCTTCCCCAGATCCCCCCACCCCATCTCCCAGCACCAGCCCCCAGCCCCCAACCATGGAATTGCTCCTCTCTGTGGCTGCTTGGTGCCCTGACAACGCCCTGCAGGATGCCCTGGTAGGCGTAGGCACACAAGTGGCCGATGAGTGCTCAGTGATAGTATTGCTGAAATGTACGAAGCACCCCCTCTGTTTGAACCAAGGGTGGGCAGGTCAGTTTGAAGTCAGGGGGCTGGATGAGATGAGCTTGAGAGACCCCTGAGCTGGAGGCCAGTGGCATCCTCACATGGGCTGGGCAGGGAGACCCACAGAGGCTCCAGGTGACCTGGGCTGTGCTGTTTGCAGTTAAGCGTCATTTTAAGGAGTGGAGGGGTGCAGGGTGTTGGGAAGGTGGGGAAGGGGCTGCTGGATATACAGAACCCTCATCGCTCCCACCCAGCTGCGCTCAGCAGCCAGACACTGGCCGGGCCGTCTTTGGGCCGGTTTCATCTTTGCCTGGGACACGTCCCCGATCTGAAACCCCGAGGCCCCCTCGCTGTCCCCACCCCACAGAGCTGCTTTATCAGTCCTGGCCTCCCCAAACCCAAATCCAGTGACTTCAGTCCACTGATGGGGTAGAAAGAGGCCTGGATGTCGAGCCAGAGACCTTTGATCTCAGGGGAGTCGCTTGGCCTCAGTTTTCTCAGCTGTAAAATGGGCTGGTTCTGTTCCCTACTTCCGTGAACGCTATAAAGGATTTTGTGGATTGCAAAGCAATCTACAAATGTCCTCAATTAATTATTATCTGGATTCCAAAACCTCCCTCCCTCCTCGATCTGCACCCTCTGCCCTGACTTCCGGTCCCAGGGTGTCTGTCAGGGTCCCAGTCTGGGTCCCATCAGCAGCAGGGGGACTGAGGAGGCCTTGCGGGGGAAGCCGAGGACCCCAAAGCAGGGGCTATACCTTCACACTCAGGGAGGAGGGAGCCAGAACTGGAAAACCCAAACCCCACAGGGTGGTTTTTCCTGTACTGGTGATCTGTGCCCGTGAGGGAGGGACCCAAGGAGAAAAGGGCTCAGGTGGGGGAACTTTTAGGGAACTGCAGCCTCTGAGTGTGGCATGGAGAAAAATTCTTCCCAGCTTGAGAGAGGGGCCTGTCCCGCAGTGATCCCCACCCTGCGGCTGCTCGGCTCCTTCCCACAGTGGGGTGACATGTGTGTCTGTTGGCCCATCACACAGCCACAGCCCCAAGGGACCTCCCTTCCCACCCACCCACAAGTCGAAGCTCAGGGCAGAATGACTCAGAAATCCCATCGGGGGCCTGCCTTGATTCCTGCCCTGCAGCCCATGGAAGGGTTAAACTCAGCACACCTGCCCCTGGCAGGAGGGGCTGCAGTTCTTTGCAGCCCAGGTGTTTCCAGCTGTGCTGCAGCAGCCCCTCTACCCTTCCAGTCTCTGGACGAGAGGGATCCTGGGGTTCATCTGAAACAGCGTCCATGGCGCAGGGACCCCTTGCGGCTTCTCTGATGACCCCCAGCCCCGCCTTGGATGTCCTCCCACGACCTTCCAGAGCCGGCAGCTCTGAGCTTTGCAGCCTGTGTGGTGTACGTCCTGGGGGTGTTGCTCGCCTGCCCCCGCCCACAGAGCTGAGAGCACAGTAGGCATGGGAAGGGTGCCCATCAGCTAAAACAGCCCGGAGGCACAAGCAGGAAAAGGGGCACCGCCCCAGCTTGGCCCTTTCAAGACCCCTTGCCTATAAAACCCCCTCACAGTCACCCCCAGCCCCTCTCAGGCTCCTCTGTCCTTGGGATGCCCCCAGCCCCCCACATCCCAACATTGTCCATGAAATGCCTTGCTTTCTCCCTTCTCCTTCATTGGGTGGAAGGCAACGTTGAGAAAGGTGCCTCACTTGTGGCCATTTGAGACTCAAGTCACTTCTGGTCCCCCTTGTCAGCTAGGACACTTTGTGCGGCTGTCCCACCCCAGCTGCTCTGGAAGCTGTCAGCATATCTCCGTCTTGGTGCCCCTGGTCCTATTCTCATGGCTTCCTCTGCTCAGCGGGTCCCCCCATCTCCCTCTTTAAGGGGACAGCGCTTGGGGAGTTAGCAGAGCAGGGTACCCCACATGGCCTTCAGGGACACCCCCAGCTCCTCCCTCGGGGAGCAGTCAGATCCTCACCCACTGGACCTCCCCTGCCCCAGTCGAAGCTGCGGGGCTCCCAGCACCGCGGGGTCATCTGTCTGTCCTGGTGTCCTGATAGCACACGCACCACCCCCCCCCCACTCGTGCATACACACACACCCCTGCGTGGCCCTCTTTCCGGGTCAGAGACTCAGAGGCAAGGCCCAGGCCTGAGTGTGTTGGGTGGAGCGTCTGTGCCCCAACCACCTCCTGCCCCGAGGACGTGGCCCACGTTGTGCCCGGCACTCTCCCGGACTCCGCAGGAGGTGCAGGGATTTACTGTCCCCCAGGAGCTGGTGGATACATATCCCTCGCCCCTCAGGTGGGACGACGCAGGTGTGGGTCCCACCCGGCTCTCCCAGCTTCCGCAGCAGGACTGGCTGCAGCTGCCCACGGTGGTGGGCGTGTGCGCCCCTACCCTGGAGTTGGTTCTCGAAGCCTTGTCTCTTGGTATGCTTCTGGGGTTTCCATGCTAAGACAGCATTCAAGCCTGTTCGGCCTCCCCTGCTTCCTAATTCCTTCCTGTTCCCAGCTTATCTCCTCCCCTGGGGCTGGGACACACTTCGGCCTGGTCCCACTGACTCACCTGTGCTCAAGCTGTGCCCGGCCCGTGGTGTCCTCCACCTTCTCCCTACAACTCGCCCCCTTACAAAAGCTGCCTTTACCTGGTCCCCACAGACCCATGCCCTTCTCCTAAGTCCTCTCCTGGACCTCAGGGGCTCCCCTAGCGCCCCATCATTGGCGTGTGTCTGAGTGCCACTGGTTCCCCAACCACACGGTGACCCTAAAGGCTGAAAGTGGCCTCCATTTCTTTGTGGTACCCTCCCTACCCAGCCCTAGCACATACCAGGCTTCACAAGTGCTGGTTGAAAGATAAACATTATTATTTACACTAGCCACCCCCATATCCCAGCCCCACTCCCCCAAAGCCCTGCTCCGGCTGTCCAGTATCTCTGGATGTGGCTGGGTCCTTACCAGGGGTGTAAGTGGTCAGCTGGCTGGTTGCCCCAGGAGCCACTTGTCCTGCTCTGGGGAACTTGAGGCAGAGGGGGGCTGAGTGCCCCACACTCTTCTATCTTTGCTTAGCTAACGATGCTTCCCAATGAGGTCATCCAAGGGCCACAGGGTCCCTTTGACCAGCAGAGGGGCTGCCCCAGAGGCCAGGTCACTGAAAACAGCAGGCTGGGTGGCCCCCAGTATTCTCTGCCCCTCAAAGGGAGGCTGGCTTTGGCTGGGGCACACACTGGCTTTTGCTCAAGGACACTCTGTCACCCTCCCACCTCCCCATCATCTCACGAAGGGGGAGACACCTGGGGCAGGAGGTTAAGGAGGGGGAACCCATGTGGGCTGTGGGGTAGTAAAGGTCCAAGGGTGCGAGGCAGGGCATTTCTGGTGGCAGTGCAAC
The DNA here is from genome assembly GCF_003031525.2 of Neophocaena asiaeorientalis asiaeorientalis. Taxonomy (NCBI): domain Eukaryota; kingdom Metazoa; phylum Chordata; class Mammalia; order Artiodactyla; family Phocoenidae; genus Neophocaena; species Neophocaena asiaeorientalis. The sequence goes on from NW_020174923.1 coordinate 16,212,886, forward strand.
AGGGTCACACGAGTTTCCGGTGGCTTGGGAGGATTTCGGTGACGTGGCCTGATGTCTGATGATGCCACCTGATTTCTAACAATGTCAGCAGGGCTTCTGACAACATGGCCTTGGTTCCCAGTGGTGTTGGAAAGCACTGCTAAGGCCTGGAGGCTTCATCACGGTGGCTTGAACGCTGTCACAAGAGTTTCCCATGATTCTCCTGGAGGAGTGGATGGCCCCGCACAGTCGCTGAGGACATCCCGGGGTCTCCAATGGGCTGCCATCTTGTGCTCTGGAAGCAAACACCTCTTGGAGGGACCCACATGCTGCTTTGGATTCCCTGCTCTCCATCTCCACTCCATTTCTGTTCCATTCTTGGGACAAAGGGGAGCCAGAGGCCCTGGGCCCAGCGCAGGCCTATAGGTTATCTTCCATTCATCCCGTGGCCCAGACTGCTCTCAGAGGCCTGGAACTCCTGCTCAGCTGGGGGTGCGGGAGGGGCCTCCCGGGCTCTCAGTGCCAGCCAGCTACTCCTGGGGGCACAGGGTGTGGGAGAGAGCTGGTCCCCTCCACAGACAGGGCGGCCAGCTGAGCCTGGCGACCATCTCCCCAGCCATGGATCTTGGGGGCCACTCCACGGCCCTCCAGCTCAGACTGCTGTGGACTGTTTGATGCTGTGAAAGCTGACACGGGTGGGGGAGGTGGGGATGGACATGGCGCGGGCCACGCGGGCGCGGATCGAGTGCTTGTCCTGCCATCGGTGCCACCTTTTCCGGATGGCAGAGCGGACCTGTGGGCACAGAGCAGAGCGTAAGGGCTGAGCCGGGGTTTCAGGACCCCCCTCCCTCCCCCAGGGCTTCCACAAGCAGCTATACAGGGGAGCTGTGCACAGGGGGCCACGTCGGAGGTGGCAACATTCACGTCATCAACATTGTTGATTTGCATATTTGTTAGGAAAATTTTCTCAAGCGTTCTGAGCAAGGGGTACCTTTCTCAAATCCACCCAAAGGTGCCATATGGCCTTTGCCATGAAGAATCTCTACCCTCAACCCATACACATCTCCTGCCCTCAACCTACATACACCCCTTGTCCCAGGGCTCAGCTTCCTGGTTTTCAACAGCCCATTTCACAGACTCATTGATGAGACTGGAGCCCCGGTTTCTGGCTCCCACACGTACTGCCTATGAGAGCAAAGAAGTGGGCTTGCCACCTCGGGCAGGAGGAGGCTACGGACAGTCTCTGGTCCCAGCAGGGCTCCTGCCGTCCCGAGTCCTGGGGCCCCAGGTCCTTACCTCGCTGTTGAGGAAGCAGTAGAACACAGATACGAAGAAACCCTGGCGTGGAGGGAGAAGGTGGGTCAAGGGACGGGGGCAGGTGCGGCCCCATCCAGCTTTGGGGCTGACCCCTTTCTGTCCCCAGCCTCCCACTCCTCCAGGCCCCTGCCTGGAAGAGCTCCCACCCGAAGAGGTGCAGGGGACAGTCAGGGCTGGAGCGAGGGGCTGGGGTGGGGGACGGCTGTACCTGGAAGGATTCCAGGAAGGAGTTGAAGTAGATGAAGACGACCCGGGAGACCTCGTCCTCCCCGGGGTTCACGAAGAACAGCATGTACGTGATGCCCAGGAGGGGTAGCAGCACCAGGGTGGCCTTCACAGCCTTCCTGGGGTGGGGCAGGTAGGGGGGGAGGCCCAGAGTCACAGCCCACCCGGGAGGGGGCTGGGGCCTCTGGCTTGGTGAGAAGGACCGGGTCTGGGGGAGGGCTGTAGCAGATCCCTGGAATGTCTGAGACAAGGGGAGCTGGGGTTTCAGGAGGGACTCTCAGGCCTGGGGGGACACCCTGGGTCGGAGGCTGGGATCCCTGAAGCGCCTCATGTGTGGGGGAGGCAGGTCTGGTTACCTGTACTGAATGGTCTCAGACGTGGTGGATGCCCGGAGTTTGGTCATGAGGATGCGGACGATGTTGAAAAGGAAGATGAAATTGATCTGTAATTTGACACATGGTGGGATGGCCTGGGCATGGGTGTGTGCAAGATGCTGGAGGGAAGGTGGGGGACAGGGCAGGGACTCAGCTGTCCCAGGTCTGGTCTCTGCCCCCTTGCTGCTCTCCCTCCACCTTCATGAGCCCTTATATATTCCTGGCCCTCTGCCCGCCACTTCTAGGTAGAGGGATCCTTTTAGTCCACTGTAAGCCTGGCGTGCCCCTCCCCACTGAGCCCCTCTCTCCTGTCCCCCTACCCAAGTTCTTACCAGCAGGACCAAGATCATGGGGCCCTGGTAGATGTAGTCCGTGTACACCCCAGGCCTTTTGCCAAACCAGCACCTAGAGGGCCACAGAGGTGAGAGGAGGAGGGTCACCTGGGTCCAGTTCAGTGGCATGAGGGAGGAACAGTGCTTGGCCAAGCCAGGACTGGAGCCAAAAGCCAGGATCTGGGTGCCCCAATTCCAACCCTGGCAGAAGGTCAAGATAGCTTTCCATCTGCAGAATGGATAGCGTCCTTTGAGATGTAAAGCTGGAAGCAGGCACTGTGGCAGGGAGGGGAATTGGGGAAAAGACCGCTGAATAGAACGGGCATGGGTCCAACACACACTGCTCGCCTCAGTCCCCACTGTGTCTCTGGTGCATGCCCACGAGGGGGGCCTTGCCCCGTACATGTCATGCAGTGGCGCTCAGTAGCTAGCAATCTCTGGATTTGTTTAATGGCAGCGTGAACAACCCAGAGGCAGAGACTCTACCGGTTCCACCTGTCGTGAGAGGCAGACTTGCTTTTCGTTTTCTTGAGTTTCCCTCCAGCAAGATCTAGGGAGCTCTGGGGGGTGGGCTGGGATGAGGCACATAGGAAGTCCCATGTCCTTGTGCAGAGACGATGGACCCTCGGGCATGCAGATCCGCAGTACTTAGATCTCAGCATGCTTCCATAAACAATAAACTGAGATTTTTTTTTTGCGGTACACGGGCCTCTCTCTGCTGTGGCCTCTCCCGCTGCGGAGCACAGGCTCAGCGGCCACAGCTCACGGGCCCAGCCGCTTCGCGGCATGTGGGATCTTCCCGGACCGGGACACGAACCCGTGTCCCCTGCATCGGCAGGCGGACTCTCAAACACTGAGCCACCAGGGAAGCCCTAAACTGAGATTTTTATGTGAAACCTCTTGACTTTTTCAAAGTTTGGAAGCAATTCAAGTTTTCAAAAAACACGGGGCAGACCAAACGCAAGCTGTCCTGGGGCCAGGTCCGGTCCTTGGCCCCAGAGCCTGCAGTCTCTCTCAGGTCTCACACCTGGATCCCTTCTGCTGCAGTGTCAGAATCTTACCACAAGGTGGAGCTCCAGAGACGCTCAGACCAACCTTCCTCTGTGCTCAGCCACCCTTTTTGCTCCAAGATGAGCCCAGACGCACACACTGGGCAGCTTTTTGAAACCTGTTCTTCCTTCCCTGCTCACCTTCACACCTGCAGGCACAGGCTCCATCGCCCAGGATTTACAATGCTCCTGTTCTGAGACCTAGGCCACCATTCTGGAATCACTGCCAAGCCCTCAGTCCTGCTTTTCAGCTGCACCCCCACTCCCAGTTCAGGCCCCCATACCACCGGCTGTGCAAATGCAGAGAGAGCCAGCCAGGCTGGGCCGGAGTCAGGAGGGATCACCTTGATCCTTCCTAAACGTGAATATAATTTTCCAGGCTCCTTGTCAGGGGTGGAGAGGAATAGCCATGGTGATGGAGGCCACCTGGAACCCCAGTCAGACAGTGGGTTCCTGAGAATACTTTGGCAAAGATCCTGGCACCTCCCCTGGCCATCTATGTCCACTTTTTCTGCCTCTCTTTTTCAGTGGTTCTCAATCTTAGCTTCATATTAGAATCACCTGGGCAGGTTTAAAAAATCCTGGTGCCCAGGCCACACTCCAGACCAATAACATCCAACTCTCTGGAGGTCAAACCTGGGCATTGGTACTTTTTAAAGCTTCCTGCGTGATTCTAACCCAAGCCAAGGCTGAGAACCACTGCAGCGGAAGTGCAGTTTTCAGGGGTGATTGGGAACACCTACTTCCATTTAAGAACAGCCCCTCAGGACTTTAGAGCTAGAAGGAGTCTCTGAGATTGTCTGGATCAGTTCCTATTAAGTCAATGGAATCGTTTGTTAAAACAAGTCTTTATTAATAGAAAACATTTATATGACATTTACTATGTGCCAGACTCTAAAGGCTTAACATATATTAACTCATGTCATCCTCACAACACTTTGAGGGAGGCACTATTACGAGGATGCCCATTTTACAGATGAGGAAACTGAGGCACACTGTAACTAGCCCAAGGCCATAAAGCTACTTAACGATGGGAGCCACAGTTCAGAACCTGGGTGGCTGGGCTCCAGGGACTGCCAGTAACCTTTTGTTCCGCCTGTGGTGAAAGCCCGAGACAGACAAAAGAGCCTGGACCTGCCTGTCCAGCCCCACCTCAGGCAGAACGCTGTTAGGGAGACGCAGTTTGAATCTGACCCCCAGCACCCTCCCTGTGTGGATGAAGAAACTGTGGTCCTGACAGGGAAGGTGACATGGCTGAAGGTCCCTGAGGAGCATCAGGCAGAGCGGGGCTGGAAGCCTGGATCTCGGGGCTCAGGGGGCCCCGAGGACAGTGAAGAGGAGGTGACTTACTTCTCATTGTCGTAGTACAGCTTCCCAATGGCCCAGGCCACGATGATGGGGAAAGGCACACCTGGGGGAGAGACCGGCTGTCACAGGGCCTGTCGGTGGAGTCTGGGGGATGCAGGCCTGGAAGACCCCAGCGCAGCCCAGGGCCTAGAGGCGGGCAGGGCCTCCCCAGGTACTCACTGGCCTATCATGCCTCCTTTAAGATGCTCCCATCGTCCCTGCCCCCCAGGTAGCGGCGGAGGGCTGTGTGCACACCCCACCACCCTAACCTGGTCTCAGTCTCAGGCCCCCAGCCGGCCGGTCTGAGTGTGGGCGGGGAGAGCACGGCGGGTCAGGGCGGGGGGTGGCCGGCTCACCCCAGCCAATGCAGATGAACATCCACTTGCGTAGCCGGTCGGTGGAGTACGTCAGCACGATGGCTGTGTGCAGGTAGCAGCCCTCGCCAAACATCCAGAAGAAGTTGGTCACGTGGAAGTAGTTGTAGGCGGCTGTCACCAGCCTGCACCAGCCCTGCCGCCCACCCCATCAGAGGTGATGATTAACCAGGGAGGGAGCAGCCTGGGGCCTCCTCCCGGCAGGATGGGGCACCCCCCAGGATCCCCTCCTGTGCTGTGGGCTCCAAGGCCTGGCTCCGGTCCCTCCTCTGCAAAGGCAGCCCCACCCAGACCCTTCCTCTGACCCTGGGCCTGCCCCTCCAGGACACACCACATTGCTCTGGTGGACTTCTGGGCTCATGGTGAGCTGGACCACGAACCACGTGGCGTTCCGCAGGATGAAGGCCGAGATGAGGTTCCAGTGGATGATGTTTCTCAGGCACCGGATGCTCCTGTGGGCAGCAGGGGAGGGTGGGCGACAGGCGGAAGAGGAGGAGAGAGGAGATGATGGCTAGGTCACCAGCGTCACTCCAGCCCAGATGTATGAATGCGGAAACCGAGGCTCCGAGCAGGGCGGGCTAAGTCACACTGGGACGTGGCAGCAGCGGCTCTCCTGATGTCCCACAGGCCCCTTCCTAACTGTGGTCCACCCAGACCTAAGCTCCGGGGCAGAGCCTGCCGCATGGCCAATGCTGAAGGGACCAGGGGCTGCTTGTCTGCTAGGGACGCCCCTTCTCCCATGAGCACCCTTCCCTCCCTGTAGCTCCAAGTTTGAGGCTCAGAAAACATAAAAAGCCTCCAGCAATAGGCCTCCCTCCCAGCTTTCAGCCCTGATGCTCAGCCCCTGCTGGCAGCCCCCATTCCTGGCACAGACCTGGCTGGCACTGCCACATGCATCCTTGGCAGTTGTGCTGGGCCCAGGCAGCTTCAAACCCAAAGTGGGCTCCACCTTCCCGGTCTCCCAAATGGGTGCAGCCCGGCCTGGGTGTGGGTGACACAGGTGAGCCTGGGCTTTGGCCATCCCCCTCCCCTCTGCAGTCACTGGGCAGGGTTGCAGAAGTGACCCTGCCAGAGAGTCCAAGAGACCTGGGACATGTATATCTGTCACCTGCTCCCACTGAGGTGAGGGAGCTGGACTCCCCTAGCCCACCACTGCCTCCTGTATCTTCTCCCCGCTGCTCGAGGCCTGGGTGGGGGTGGTGGTGGCGGGGGACAGTGCCAGGGTCTCCTCACCTGAGCCGCAGAAATAGGACAAAGGCCACCAGGAGGGCTACCAGAGAGATGCAGTGGCCCAGGTAGTTGATGATGACGGCAACGTGGTAGTGTACTTTGCTCTTCTTCTGAGGCAGGAGAGAGGGGCAGAGGTGAGGCTCCTTCACAGCTGTGCCCCTGTGCCCACTGGATGTGCCAGGACAGCCCACCCCCACAGATGCCTGGGACAAAGTGGACCATGATAACAATAGTTGTCCCTTCCGGAGCCCCTGCCATGCGTGAGGTGTTGCCCTACAGCAGTGCCGTCCAATCTGAGTCTACGTCTGTCTGTCTGTCCCCCAATCCCATGCTCTGTGCACTGCTCCGTGCTGTGGGAAGATTGTCGGTTAACTGGAATCTCCATAGCACATAGGGTTCCCCACCCCGTGCGCACAAACACGCATGCACGGCTCACGGATGTTCTCTCATGTTCACGTTTCCATTCAGTCCCAACACCAGATGGCCCTTGTGGTGCAGACCAACCCTCTAGGACTTCTCTCCTCCTCCCATTTCTGAGTTGAGCCACCATGTTCTCCATCACCGCTAAATCCCTCCCGCTGCAGTTGAGGCCCGCTCCTCTCAGCGAGGAGGGGAAAGGGCAGTTGCTGTGGGTTAGCATCCACAGAATCATTAGAAACCATAAACAACCTCTCTAGGCTCTATAACTTGCTTCCCGGGTCCCACCCCTGGCCCAGGGGGTCTGCTTGAAGTCAGTGGGGTCCTCTCCCAGGACTAAAACAAAGTTCCCAATGTTATTACTTAATTCATTTCATACACTGATGGAAGCTGGGAAACGCGGCAGGCCCCTTTCCAATCAAAGTTCGCTCCATGAGTGTGGAAGCCCTCCCGTTTACAGAGTATTTTCTTTCCTTTTTTTTTTTCTTTCTGGCCGCACTGCGCGGCTTGCAGGATCTTAGTTCCTCGACCAGGGATTGAACCCGGGCCCTCGGTAGTGATGAAAGCTAGGAGTCCTAACCACTGGACCGCCAGGGAATTCCCTACAGAGTATTTTCACATCTGTTATCTTCTCAAACCCTCAAGGCAACACTGGGGGAAGAGCCAGTAGGGGGTCTGTACCTTATTTTGCAGAAAAACAGGCCCCAAAGTACACGGACTCGTTCAAGGTCACTCAGCTTCAAACCACCTCTCACCTTCATGTGCAGATTGACAAGTGAGGCAGAAGACGGGTCCCGACCCCATGAGGCTGGACTGGGGTCTCCAGGGCCCAGCTCTCTGCAGACTCCTGACCCCGTGAGAGCAAAGGCCCCCTTCACCCTTTTGTAGGCCCCAAGAGGGCAGGGCCTAAGAGCCAGAGTGTGGCACATGGTGGAGCGCTGGGAAATGTGTGTCGAGTGCAGGAAGGAAAAATGGATGTTGGAAAGGCACTGGCTTTTGCAAGGGGAGGGTCCCTGGTAACCCCTCCCTCCCTCCCCCTTTCCAGGTTCTGGGGTGGGGCATGGGCATGATGATGCCCGGAAACTGGCAAGTATTGAGAGAAAGACAAGCTCGCAGGAGACCTGTGTACCCTTTCAGAGCCACCAGAGCTCCTGGCTCTCTGTGGACCCTCCTGTCGCAATTACAGAATCCACGGGCATCAGAACTGGTCCCAAGGGATGGAGTCCAGCCCTACCCATCTTCCAGATGAGGAAACTGAGGCCTAAACTCACCCACCCAGGACAAGGGGTGCACCTCTGAAGCAGGACACCTAACAGGCATCTGAGAAGGGGTGAAGCCCTCGCTCCCCTGCTCTCCCCAGCCCCCGCTCTCCCCCTTCTGAAGGGGCATCCTCACTGAAGAAGCCCTGAGGCCCAGGCAGCTCTGTTCTAGGGGCTGGTTTTCCTGGAAGAAGCTTTCAGGAACATGACAGGAAATCACATTAGCAGCTCGGGCTCTGGAGCGCTGAGACCCAGCGAGGTGCAAATGGCAGGTGGGGAGAGAGGGCGGGAGGGGCAGAGGGTATTCACTGCCATCATATAAACGCGGGGGGCGGCGGGGTAGCATCTCTGAGTGCCTGGCGGTAGATGCCAAGTCCAGAGACTCCAGCAGATATGCACACATCCAGCCTGTCTGGAACTGACATTTAATTTCCTCTTATTAAATTTTCCACAAATCCATGCTGCGAAGCCCCTGGGTAATGGCAGAGTCTGTGGAGCCCAGAACGGTGCGATGCCCCAGCTTCATACACAGGCCCAGGTGGGCAAGATGAGAAGAATGCGCAGGGAGGCCCTTCACTGCTCCCCACAGCAGGCCGAGCCGGGGTCCTTTGGTTTCGGGTGGCATGAGTCATTTATTAAGCACCGACTGCATGCCGGGCACCGCGCCGGGGGCTTTACAGACATCACTGCTTTTCTTTCTCACAACTGCCCTCTGAGAGTGTCCTTCTGTCCCCGTTTCTCCAGGTGAAGGGGCTGCATAATCGGCCCAGCATCGGCATCCAGGTCTGCGTGGCCTTAAAGACCCTCCTTCCTCTGCTCCCGCGGTGCATTTCTTGGGGGATAAGCAAGGACTGAGAACAGAAGCACTGTCTTCGCCCTGGGCCCAGAGTTCTCAGGGAGCTTCTATGGGGAGGTGCGGGGCTCATGAGGGGTTTTCTCCACTGAGGCTGAGCGGGGAGAATTGGGCCGAACCATGCAGGGGACCACGTTTGCCTGACTCCTCGAGCTGCAGGGCCCAGGCTGGCTCCCAGCCCTGCTTCTCCGCTGCCACATCAGCCCTATGCGAGGCAGCTGGGGGGCTGCGGTGCAGCAAGAGCCTGAGAAGACTGCTGGAGAGGTGGCCGTGCCACCCCGAGAGATGACCAGCATCACCAGGAGAGACGGCCAGTCACCCCCAAGAGGCGGTCAGTGATACCCTGAGGGGTGTTCAACGATACCCGGAGAGAATAGCCGGCAACATCCTAAGAGACACTCAGTGACACCCTGAGGGACCGTCAGTGACCTCCTGAGAGAAAGCCACCGTTAACTGCAGAAGCAGCTGGGATGCCTGAAGGTCACACGGACACAGCCAGTCCGGAGACCAGAGACTGGCAGGTAAGTACCCCGAAGAGGGTGGCACCGTGTGGCACTGGGCAGAAGCCACTCCTCTGCACCCTCACGACCAGAATCCAATAAGTAATTCTGACCAGACTCTCTGCAAGGTACACCTGGCCCCAAGTGGTGGCAGTGTCAGACCTGTCCTGATGCCTTTTCAGGATGGCATGATGGGTTCTCCCCGCCTGGTCCCCACTGCTTCAGCCTCTCTCCCACCTCCATCCACCCCGTTTTGAGGCTCTCCCTCTCCACCTGGGTTTCCTGAGCTACTCCCTCACCCCACCCTGGGCACTCCAGCCCCTTGCTTCCCCAAAGTGTGGTCCCCAGACCAGCAACGTCAGCATCACCTAGGAGCTTGCAGGAATCTTAAGAAATGCAGAACCTCAAGCCCCACCCCAGATCCACTGAGTCAGAATCTTCATTTTAGCAAGGAGTCCAGAGGATTCCTAAGCATTCCAGAAGCCCTGGTCGAACCAACGCCCTCTGCGAGCAGTGAACACTGGCCCACGAGCCCACACCTCCAGAGCCCCTTTTATGTCCCATCAAAGTGTGTGCCCTCCCAGGACATGCCGGAGGCCAGGGCTCCCCAGCTCAGCAGAGCGTAGGGGAGGGAAGCAGAGTGTGTGCAAGTGTCGAGGGAGCGGTGGGGGGACGGGAGAGTTGTCTGGGGCAGATTGGGGTGTCTCTGCAGTGGACGGAGACAAGTGTGTGTGGGGGGAGGCTGCAGGCTGGTGCCGGGGTGGGGGTCACTGCAGGGGCTGGGCCATGCATGAAGCAAGTTCCCCGGCTGGGGGCCTGTCCCCTGCTGGTGATGGCTGTGGGCAGGTCTCCTCCCTGGCCTGGCCTCTGGGCGCCCTCACAAGTCTCATTTCACAGGCAGTGGTTCTGCGAATCCATTTTCTGCAGCTCCTGGGGCGCTGATGCTTAATTAGGGCTGAGTCCGGGCCCAGAGCTGAGAAATTGGCTGCTCGGTTAATTGGCGACATTCCTCTTGCTCTTTCACAGTAGTTCCAGGAGGGGACGGGGAGTCTTGGGAATGGGGAGGGGTCTGGCGAGGCTGGGGGCTGGCAGAAGGGGATGGCATTTTCACTAATTAAATTAACTGATTACCCAGAGTGCTAGGCAAAGTGGCCAGCGGGGGCTGCCGCGGAAAGGGTGGGCGGGTCATCCCGGGTGGGGGTGAGCCCTGCAACTAGACGAACGGGGGTGCCCGTGACCCCATCGGGGGTGACCGATGGTTGGTGACCCCTCCCAACCATCCCCCCTCCCTGGTGAACACAACAGCCTCACCTGAGCTCAGGTGATGAGGCCGAGGTGTGGCGGATAGATGGAGCGCCCTCTACAGGCCAAGGCGCAGGCGGACACCGCCCTCCCTCCCCCAAGAGGCAGACTGAACTGCTCTCCGGCCTTTTACAGACGAGGAAGCTGAGACTTAGTGAGGCTGAGCTACCTGCCCAGGGTCACACAGCACATGTGTTGGGACCAGAATCCAAACCCCTCCAAAGCCGGTGCTGTTCCCGTTACACTGCCTAAGAGGGGCCTGATGAGAAGCTGGTGCCCCCTAATCCGCCTTCTCCCCCCAACCCGCTGGTGGAGAGAGGGAGAGACCCCAGTCCAGGCAGAAGGGGTGGGAGCTGCAGAGTGGAGAAGGGCCTCTGCCCCTGATTCTGTGAAGGGTGTTGGGGGCAAGGGGGGCTGCTGAGTGTCCCCCGTCAGCCAACTAGAAGGAAGGGGCTTAAATTAGAGCAGGAGAGATTTGGGGGCCCGTGAATGTCCTCTGACATTCAGGAGGCTCCAATGCAGGGAGGGAGATTGAAGGCAGCTGTGACGTCTCCAGCTTGGTCATGTCCAAGAAGGGGACAGACGCCCGCTTCTCTGGGGTGGGGGAGGGATGTCCGTCCTAAGGCAGGAGGCTGGCGATCTGACCTCCACTTGGAGACACACGGTCAACCTCAGGCCCTGCAGACCCAGCAGGACGATCAAAGCGCAGGGTGGGGTGCGACGGAGGGGCTGCAGGCTTCTTGCCTTAGCTGTGCTCCCCGACACCGTCCCTCTCCGGGCGTGAACTGCAGTCCTAAGAGCCGCAGACAACACTGACCCGCCTTTCCCATCCTCCTGCCTCCTCTACTGTGTGCTAGGTAAGGAGTTCCCCACTCCGCTGTGTGCTAGGTAAGGAGTTGCCCACCCGAGCCCATCTCCTCCGGTTCGACTACGTTTCCCAACATGGGAACCTTACTTCCCTCCCCCAGTCCAGGTGGATGCCTTCCTCCCCAGCCCTGGACTTCTGGGGTTGCCTCACCATGTAGATACTTAGCAACCTGGGGGCTATCTTTGCTCAGGTCAAGGTCACTGGGGAGCTGGGCCAACCCACCGGGCCTGGGGTGGACCATATGGCCTGGCCTGTGTGACATTAGATGCCAGGAAGCCTCTCGCCCTGCATCCCAAGTAACTGTTTTGTCTGCCCAAGCAGAACTACTAAAGAGCGTGTCATTCTTTTGGGCTAAGCACTGCCCTACCTTTGCAACTTCTACAAGGAGACAGCAGAGCCCCAGTATCTCAGTGATGTGAGGCCAGGCAGCCTGGGGGAGCGGCTAACCAAGGCATGCGTGGGGTGGGGGGGGGGATGGGCGGAGTGCTAGGTGGGGAAAGCTGTTCTCCCACCATCAACCTCACTGCACAAGTACCTGGTTCTGGGCAGAGGGAGCCACCTCCAAAGCCCCGGGGGCCAGGCTCTGACTCACGCTGGCTGTGTTACCTTGTGTGAGTCACTCCCCCTTTCTGGGCCTCAGTCTCCCTCGCTGTAAGGTGAATGGGTTACCCTAGATCAGAGTTTCTCACTTTTCCCCCATCACCCCTCCCCCACACTCCCCCCTGCACTTGTTAAAAATACAGATTCCCAGGCTGCCCTTGGAGAGTTTGATTTATCGGATGTTGGGTGTAGCCCTGTATTTGAACAAGTGCTCGGGACGATTCTGATCCCCAAGCAGATCAAGATGGGATGGAGGGTCTCCAAGGTCCCTTCCAGTTTAGATCTTTTAGGCACTGGAATTCTTGGAACTGCCTAGACCAGCCCCTCTCTCCCACGCCCCAGCAGCCTGGGGCCCTTGGACAACTGGGGGCATCTCCCATCTGCCCTTTCCTTTCTGCTCACTCCTTCTTCCCTCTCCATGACCCCCACCTTCCTCAGCACCCACCAAAGGGGTGGGTGGAGGTGTAGGGGAGGAGACAGGGGGGACGGAGGTAGCAGCAACACAGAACGACAGATATGCCCGTGCGTCTGCCAAACATCACCCTTAAAAGATTATTCATTGCGGCACTGCTTGTCATAAGCAAAGATGAGAATAAAGATTGGTTAACTAAGCTATGGAACATCTGTACAATATTATGCAAATGTAAAAAAAAAATAATGAAGATGCTCTTTACGTACTAATACGGAACCATCGCCAAGACGGATGATTATATGAAAAAAGCAAGGTGTTGAACGAAGTGTATAATATGCAACGTTTGGGTGAAAAACAAAAAAGAATATATATACATAATTGCTTGCCTATGCAGAGACTGTCTCTGGAAGAACTCCTAAGAGACTGGCAAAATGGTGACCTCTGGTGTGGGAGCCCAGTGGCTGGGACAGGGCTGGGAGGGAGATTATTTTGTTTTCCCATTTGTACCTGTTGAATTTTGTATTGCGTCTAAGCAACGTCTTTCTCAAAAACATTTAAATATTTGAAAGGCTCTTCAAGGGCTTTTTCCAGCTCCATGGCTCCTCCCACCCACATCCCGAATTCGAACGCAGGACCCTGCCTGGACCTGGATGTGTCACTCCAGTGGGTGGGGTGGACAACGGATGAGAACCGGTCCCAGTGAGCTAGGAAGGAGGGAGGGAGGGAGACTCAACTCGCCGTCAGAGCCTGCCCGCTGCCCTCTGGCCTCACCCTCCCTTGAGGATGCCCACTCACGGGCTGGCCTAGTTCTGGCTCCCCACTTGGCTTCTCTCTGCAGGGCACAGACACCAGCCTCTGGCTCTCCCATCTGACTGGCTGGTAGCAGGCGCAGAGCCGTGCTGGGGGCCCAGGCCCAGCCCTCAACAGGGTAGCTGGCTCGGAGCCTCACCTCCTCGCTAAGGATCTCCTGGCATTCCGAGTAGTTCACGCGGGCGGCCCAGGTGCCATTGGCCAGGCACTCCCGGTAGCCGTTGTCTGGAAAAAGAAGAGAGTCAAAGTGACCCGTGGCTCCTCTCCCAAAGAGTAAATGAGCACCTGTCCATCCATTCGACTGTCCATCTAACCGTCCTTCTGGGCCAGCACAGGAGCCGGCTTGCTGGGGGGCTCTGGGGTGAAGCTGGGGGGAGGGGCTTTCTTACTACTTCCACCTTCCTGCCTCTTTCTGCCCACTGGCCCCCCACAGAGGTACAGCGGTGATCCCAATGCGTGCCCACGGGGCCATGGCTCTGCCCACCCAGGCTGGCACAATCATGCCCACAGGACTGGCCCACGGGCAGAGGCCTGACCAGCTCACAGGGCCGTTTCCTGCTTCCTTGCAAGCCCTTATGTGGGGCAGATTACACGGTGGGCACCCTTCTGAGAAATCTCCCATTTTGGGGTCTCACATGGTAGCAGTGTCTCACGGGGGTGGGGATCACAGGGCAGCTGTTAGGGAAGGTCCCCAGGGTGGCATTTCCCTACGGCAGGCCTTATGTTGGAGGGTCACGTAGTGGGAGCATCCATGGTGGAGGTCTCTCGGGACAGAAAATGACAGGTGGCAGGAGATGGGAGATGTGCTGGGGGATGTCATGGGAGTGGGTCTCGTGTAGCAATTATTTCGTAATTAGGATCCGCTCCAACTGGCTCCCAGACTGGCACATGGCACTTAGGAAAAAAAGGCAGGAATGTGGCCCGGGAAGGGGTGGGGGGGTCCAAGCAGTCATCAGCCTGGAAGCCAGAACATGTCACCTTCTAAGGAGATTGGGAGTTGCCTGTGGTCTGAACTGAGGCCTGGCTTCAGGGCTCTGGGACACCCTCCTTCCTGCTCGCCCCCCAGGGACACCAGGGCCCTGAAACCCAGTAGGGTGGGGTCCAAGGGAGATTCAAATCTGGAGTCTTTTCTTCTTTGCTGGCGGAGGTCACCCTGCTCCACCCTGTACCCCTCTCAGGCATCGGTAGCTCTAAATATGTTTCCCTGAGTAAATTCTGGTCCTGACACCAGGAAGCACTGGCTGGAAGAGCCTTGAGCCATTTCCACCGGAGCCCCTCGCCTGCTGCAGCCTTTCCATGGCTCACACTGACCTTCACCTCACATCACCCCCCAGCAGGGCCGAAGGAGGTTGCGGAAGCTGCTTGAGTCCCAGTCCCAGCAGTGGCAGAGCGCCACGAGAGAGGCAGAACGGGGGCCCCCACTGCGTGAGTGCCATCGGCCAGCTGGCCTCTCAGGACCCTCTCCTAAGGTGTAAGAGGAAGGGCTGGACCAGCTGATCCCCAAGAGGCTGTCCAGCCTGGGACCTGCCTCTCTGCTGGCAGCACCACACAGGAGGGAGAGGATGGGGTGGGAGGTGGGTTTGCGGCTCCCTCCCCAGGAGAGGCAGCCCCAGCCTGGCCTCCAGGGCTGCCGGGCTGAGACCTCCTCTCTAACGCTGCCCCTCGGCCCTTCTGCCGAGAGGCTGTTCTCGCACAGCACACCAGTGGGGAAATGAGGCTAAATGGATTTTAAAGCTCTGCTCAGCTTCCCTGCCAGTGGACCTGAGTCTTGGCAGAGTTGAGCGCTTGGGCAGAGCTGAAGATGCTGCCCATTCCCTCCTTACTGCTGAATGAGGAAAAAGCTACCAGAGGGCTGAGGGCTCAGTGGCTGGGGTTTCGGGGACGCCTGGGGGGAGGCACGGAAGCAGGGGAAACCAGTGTGTCTGCCATGGACGGAAAGTGCCTGGGACTGAGGCTGCTCCAAAGTGTCTTCAAAGAAAGGGACTTGGGGTCAGAGATCTGGTGCGAAGGGGCATGAGGGCAGGGGTGGGAGCTGCTGTCTTAAGAGAGGCAGTATACTGTAGTGTTCCGAGCTCTCCACCCAGACAGCCTGGGTTCGAATCCTGCCACCAGCTGCCACTAGCTTTGTGTGTGAACCTGGATGAGTCCCACGACTTCTCAGCTTCCTTATCTGCAAGACAGAAATGGTCCTAACAAGGGTTCCTACCTCAATGGTTGAGGGGCACTTTTAGCTGACATGTACAGGGTGCTTGGAGCTCTACCTGGCATGTGGTGTGAGCTGTTATTCTTACCATTATTGTCTTGGAGCTATATTTCTATAACCTTACCTAAGATTCAGAACATGTCGCTTGTCGCTATCATAGGGGGCACTGGCGGGGATTCCGGGAGGCATCCCCTTGGCTTAAGCTCCCCTTTGAATCCCACAGGTGGGGCAGGAGCCTGGAGTCCTTCCCAGGCCGGGTCATAGAGGGAGCAGGCTTACAGGAGGCGATCCTGCAAGAAAACAGGCCCAACAAGCCGCGAGTCGTTGCCAGGGAGGAGGTGACTTCCTTGTCTTTAACTGCTGAGCTGAGCAGTCCTCCTGGAGAGTCATGGGAAAATGGATATTTTGGGAAATGCTTCCCATTCCTTTGAAGATCAGATGCAGTGGGAAGGAGGCCATTAAGGGGAAGGCCTAGAGGCCCTGGCAGCACCTCGTCGGTAAATGAATTAAATAGCACCTAACGATTAGGTACAATTCTGGGTTCCCAGTCGCTACTGGTTACACGGGTGTTCCTCATCATTCTGGCACTGGGGGCACCTGGAAAGGGCAGTCTTCCAGCCCTGCCCCCACGTCAAGCGACCATCACCTCTTCCATCTCCTCTCCTGGGATCACAGAGGGGAGCGCAAGGGAGCCGAGACAGCACCTCACCCAAACCTCCCACCACCCATCCTGAAGGTGGAGAAACTGAGGCCCAGGGAGAGCCAGTGCAGAGGGTTCCTTAACCAGGGTACAGGTGGAGCTGGGACTAGAACCCAAGACTCCTGGCTTCTACTTACGGCAGGGCTGCCCAATTGAGTTATATGTGCCCAGGCACTAAAGGTTTATTCGGGGCACGTCAAGACACCTTCGGGGACGAGAGTGGGGGTAGTTCATGGGGAGTGGCCAGGACCGGCTGCAAAGGTAGGCAGGACTGTAGCTAGCGGGTGGACTTGACCGTGGGGGCAATGGGGACCCAAAGAAGGGCTGACTCCAAGCAAGGGTGTGACAGGCTCAGATGAGAAACTAGGGTTGGAGATTGGGGTACCCTGTACCGGGGCAGTGGCATTGGGGATGGAGGGCAGGGAGGGTCAGACATGAGACTCACTTTGGAGGTGGAATTGCCAGGACCTGGTGCTCTGGTAAGGGGACTTGGGGGGGTTCCTCCTGGAAGCAGCCCTCCCGTGCCCCAGCAAGCACCAGCCCTAACGCTGCCTTTCTCCGGGGAGCTCCAGGGCAGGGCACCCAGCCGGGTGAGGGAAACAGCCGGAGGGCTCTGGCTCCCCAGTTCCGGCGCTGCCTCCAAGCCTGTGACCTTGGGCATTTTTAGCCTCTTTGCCTGCATTTCCAACTACGATGGGCCCAAGTTAGAGGCTGGCAGGATACACAAACTCTCCTTTAGGTCCTTCTGCCCTCCCTCCTACTTGCATTCTCCCCACACCTCCTCCAGGCTTTCTTCTCCTCCTGGGGTCCAGGGTGCGGTTGCAGACACATGAAGCTGCATGGTCTGGCTCTTCCAGCCTCCCGCCCAGTCCCAACACCTCCCCAGGGCCCTCCCACCCCTCCTTGGCTGTGGCCCCCAACCCGAACCCCATTAATCCAGCTGGTTAAAAAAAAAGAGAGGGGCAAGAGAAGGAACTTGGGAGTTCTGAGCTGGACAGAGTCTTAAGAAGCCATGTCATCGAGCCTTCTCCATCCTCAGATGAGAGGAAAATTGTGTTAAAGGTCACAATTGGTGTCTGTGGTCACCCTCTGTCACCTCTTGGTGGGGCTCTGAGCTCAGGCCCACCAGACCCCAAGGGCCCACCCAAGGAACCCCCCACCCTCCCCTCAGACAGCTCAGGGCCCCTGGCCTGCAGCTGTTGCTCTCTTGATAAGCAGGGGCTGTGAGGCATTGACAGGGGAGAGCAAATTAATTCTGAGGGTGACAGGTGGCATAGCAAGAAGCCGCAAAGCCTGGAGGTGGAGGCTCAGGGCCCCAGGGGAGCAGGGTGTTTACATGGGGATCAAGTATCTGAACAAACCCTGCCCGGGGCAGTCGTCTCCCACCCCCACCCCACCTGTGGGCCTACGTGCAAGGACAAGGCCCCTGCCTACGGATCTAAAACTCTGAGTCCCCCCATCTCGTGGCTGGAGGGCCCAGGATAGCCCTGGTATCCTCTCTGAGCAAAGTTAGGGCTTTCTGATGATTTCTGCCCTACCTCATGGCTCATGCCAACGTTAACCCAGCTTGTCAACTGCAGAAGAAAGTGTCAGACAGACCCGGATGCAAATTCCAGCTTCACCTCTTACCAGCTGCTGACCTTGGGCAACTTCCCTAACCTCTCTGAGCCTCGGAGGCCTTAGTTATATAACATAGTCACATGTAGCATCTTCCAGGGTACCGTGAGCATCAGTAGTAATGAGCAGAATACCCAGCAGAGCACAGAGCCGGCCACTGGTCAATGGCGGTTGTACCCATGAATGGCATTATTATTATTATCATTGTCATTATTATTTTCCCCACCTCCAACAAGTCCCAAGCTCTCCCCATCCTGTCCCACCTCCCAGGAGATGGTCTGCCCTCCACGGGCTCCCTTACTTGTGGTGTTGTAGCGGACACCGTAGAAATAGGCAGGGCAGGGTCGAACCACCAGCTGCCCTGCGGGGCTCTGGGGCCAGCAGGTGCCAATGAGGTCCACGGATGCATTGCACTGCAGTCCTGGGGGCAGAGACGGCCGGTGAGGCAGGGCAACATCCCCACTGCAGTGTCCCACCCCCTCCCCACTGGGCCACATTCACAAGCCATCTGGGGACAGGACAGGAGCAATGACCCCAGTGCAGAGATGAGCTCCTTTTCTGCATAGGAGACACCAGGGAAAGGAATCTGAATTTGATGCTATGGCACTAGGGAGACAATGTGGGTTCCAGAGCAGAGGAGAAACAGATGGCTGGAGGTGGTGTTAAAAGTTGAGATCCTGGCTGGCATTTAGAGGAAGGCTGGACGTGCTCCAGGTCCCCTGCTCTGTAGCCTGAGGACACTTCTCTTGGCCCTGTACTTGGACCACAGCTCTTAGAATTCACAGCCTGGGACTTTCCTGGTGGTGCAGTGGTTAAGAATTCACCTGCCAATGCAGGGGACATGAGTTCAATCCCTGGTCCGGGAAGATCCCACATGCCGTGAAGCAACTAAGCCCATGCGCCACAACTACTGAGCCTGCGCTCTAGAGCCCGCGAGCCACAACTACTGAGCCTGCATGCCACAACTACTGAAGCCCGCGTGCTCTAGGGCCTGAGTGCCGCACCTGCTGAAGCCTGCACGCCTAGAGCCCGTGCTCCGCAGCAAGAGAAGCTACCACAATGAGAAGCCCACACACTGAAACAAAGAGTAGCCCCCGCTCGCCGCAACTAGGGAAAGCCTGCGTGCAGCAATGAAGACCCAACACAGCCAAAATAATAATAAATAAATAAATAAGAAAAAGAAAAAACCCACATTTAATATTAAAAAAAAAAAAAAGAATTCACAGCCTAGAATGGCTCGGAAGAGACCCAGCCAACCCCTGACCCAGTTCCCTCACATGTCTCTAGAACCAAACCACATCTGCTCTGGACCTGCAGGGAGGAACCAGCTAAAGGAAGTTGGCCCACCTTCCAGCTCACCTGATAACCACTTTTACCGAACATTCGTGCTCTGGTCTGTGCTGGGACCTAGTAGAGGATTGACTGAGAAGGAGACCATGGAGAAAAAAGGGAGGGAGACACCACGTGGGGGAGTGGAAAGGAATCAGTAATCTGGAACCCTGGCTTCAGACTGGGCTCTGCTACTAATTTGCTGTGTGATTGTAGGCAAGTCTCTTGCCTTCTCTGAGCCTTAGTGTTTTATCGATAATGAAGTAGTTGGATCTGATCAGAAATTCTTAATCTCAGTCCACTGGAAGCTTTAAGGGTTCACAGAGACTTTGACATTAAATGAAAAATTTGTCCTATACATGCAGTTGGGAAAGGCACCATGGCTTTCATTAGATTCTCAAAGGGGTCTGTGACTCAGAAAAGGATGTAAACAACTGGACTAGAGAGAGGATGTCAAAATCCCCTTCCAAATGTTTGCCCTTAATTAAGAGCTTTTTGGAGTGGAGTGTGTGCGCGCGCGTGTGTGTGTGTGTGTGTGTGTGTGTGTTGGAGCAGAGCTGAAGCCACAGTAACACTTCTGGGAAGGTGGGGGGTTTTTGGTCTCCAATGGGTGGGGGCTGGGCTGAGGACAGTCCTGGCATCCCTCCTGATGCTGCCCCTTCTTTCTCTGCCTTTCCATGCCCCTCTCCTCTCAAGGCTGGCACACCAGTCCTGTGGAGACCCAGTGTGTCCATCACGATGGGAGAGGTTAATAACCTGAGACTGGCCATAGAGTGTACAGACAAGCCAGGGAGAGCCATGAGCCAATGAAGGGGTGGCATCTTCAGTCCAGGGCATCAGCAGCTGCCAAGCCCTGGCTGGGGCCCACCTGCCATGTCCCCCCCAGCTTAGCCTGTGCCCAGTCTCTCAGGAAACAGCACTGGGTTAGACTGGCATCCCTTACTTGCTGGATGCAGGGCAGTGCTGAGCAACACTTGTACCAAATTCTGGTTTTTCTTTCTAATCAAAGCTATTCATAGGATGTGTGTGCAAATCTGGGCTCAAGGGCCAAAGGCTTCGAGGCTAAGTGGTTTAATTGAAAGAGAAAGAAATCTGGATTGGGGCTTAATGGACACGAGGAGACGGCCAGCTAGGCAGCAGGGGTGGGCCAAGCCCTGGTGCTGTGCCACAGTGGAGCCTCCGCGAATGACATCACAGAGAGGTGATGGGGGTAGGGGAGTGAGGAAATCAGGTTGAGATTTTAATCTGCCATGGGTCATGCTGGTCGTGCTGGGCCTGGAGGAGGGGAGAAACGGAGGCATGTGGCCGTGAGGAGGGAGGGATAGTATTACGGACCACGCTCTGCTTCTCCAAAGGCCTTCTTCATGTATTTTGTTTCCTCCTCATTCACCCTGCAATGTCATTATTCCCTTTTTTTTTGTTTTTAATTTACAGATTCATTATTCCCTTTTTACAGATGAGGAAACTGAGGCCCAGGGAAGTAAGTGACTTGCCCAGGGTCGTGAGTCAATGAGTGAAAGAACTAAGACTCATAACCAGGTGTTTGGGACTCTACATCGAGTGTTCTTTCTATTACAGCACATTGCTTGCCAATAAAGGGAGGAGAACAGTCAAAGAGGCAGCAGGGAAAGGGGGCAGTATTTACTGAGGGCTGACTGTGCGCCAGGCACCTGCCAGGTGCTTTACATATACCATCTGACTTCATAACCTTCCTCAGCAGGTTGTTCATTCACTCACTCATTCACATTATCTCCTGAGCTAGGCACTGGGAGATTAAATGGAATGTCACAAGTGGTACCTGGAACTTGCCTAAGGCCCACTCTCAGTGTAGCATCTGCCCTCCCTCACTGCGCTCTCTCCCCTGCCCTGGAAAGTTCCCCAGAGTCCTTTCGGAAAAGAACAGAGGGCAGGGCAGGACTGGGCACCAACCACAGCCAAGACCAGGCCACAGCCAAGGCAGGGACCGGCTGCTGAGCCAATGGCCCTCCTGGTCTCAAGGACCAGGTACCGGCCAATGCTCAGAGGTCTGCCCCCACCCACGGCTGGTCGGGGATATGCAGGTGGGAATGGGCAGGGTAGAGCTTTCTGCCTCTAGTCCGTGGTACAGATTAGGACTCCATACCACCTACTACGGGTCTCACACCATCTGCCAATGTGGGTGCTAATCCTCCCTGTTTTACAGATAGGAAAACTGAGGCCGAGAAAATTGCTTATCCTTAGTCGCATAGACACTAAGAGGCATAATTGGGTTTTGACGCCTGCCCAGGGCTCTTCCCACTGCACCACAGCGGTCCGCAGTCTGGGCAACTGGCCTTCTCAGCATTTGGGTGCACGGGTCTCTGTGTCCTGGGTTCCTCCGGTAGTGCCTCCCTCTCTCCCTTCCTCCCGTCCCTCGACGCTCACAGAAGGCTGCGTGGAGATGGTGGGGGGGAACACTGCATCAGACATGACCTTTACATGAAGAGCCCAGAAAATCCTGGAGGGAATGAAAGTCTTGGTGCGAGACGGGAAGAAAGGGAGAGAGAGGCTGTAAGAATGGAGAAGAGAAACTAAATGCAAGCGGCCAGGGGACAACGCTGCCCCTCCCTCCGAAAGAAAAGGCCCCCGCGCGCTGGCCTGGGCTCCAGAGACTGGGTGGGCGGGGTCCGAGGGAGAGAAGAGCCAAGCAGGGGTGCGGCCTGAGGCACGGGGCCAATCAGGAGCGGCGACCGGGCTACGACGCGCAAATACAGGCTAGAAAGTTCTCAGCGGAATTGGCCTCTAGGTTTTAGGGAGTAGACGGACAAGAGAGAGGTAGGGAGGGAAAAGAGGAGGAAAGGAAGGGTGTACGGGATTTGGCGGGCCGGGGGAAACGACCTTTGTTGAACACTACTCTGTACCAGGCAATGTGAAGGGCACTTGATGAAATTCATGCCACCCATTCAATTCACTCCATCACTCTTTGAGGAGAAGGAAAGCAGGGAGGGGACAAGGGGAGAAGGAGGGAGGGGGAGAGAGAGGAAACAGAAGACAAAAGACACTGAGAATAAAACAGGGAGAAGCAGACAGAAAGCCAGGAGAACAAGGTACAGAGAAAAATAATTTCAGAGGTGCTGTGGGTGGGGAGGGACTGGATTTCCTAGTTGGGAAGGGGAGAAGGAAGGAAAGGAAGTCCTGGTGTCACTCAGCATGGAGGCTATAAGGACCTAGAGGTCAGGGCTGTTGGACTGTGATTCTCCAGGTCCCACTGATACAAATGTGCAGTCTCTCCTGCTCTCCTGGGGGATATGTTCCCCCTTGGGTAGCATAGCTCTGGGCTGAGGAGCAGTTTGGACCAGAGTAAACCAGCCTTGCAAATAGCCGGGTAGATTCACCAGCCAGCAGCACGAAGCCCGAGTTACTATTAGGACCCAACTCCTCCCCATGCAGACCGGTCACCAGGATCCCCTCCTGGTCAGTGAAGTAATAGGTGGGGAGAAATAAAGACTTTGCTCTTTATTCAACAAGTTTTACTGACTACCTAAAAAATGTTTTAGGAGCTGAGGATACAGTAATGAATAAAATAAATGCCCTGCTGTCAGAAATAGAGACACAGATGTAGAGATCAAACGTACGGACACCAAGGGGGGAAGTGGGGTGGTGGTGGTGGGATGAATTGGGAGATTGGGATTGACATATATACACTAATATGTCTAAAATAGATAACTAATAGGAACCTGCTGTATTAAAAAAAATGCCCTGCTGTCAGTCTATGGGGTTGGGGGTTGGGGTTGTGTGTGCAGACAGACAGACGTACCTGTTAACCAGTGAGAGATGCTATGGAGAAAAAACAAGCAGGGTAAGGAGATAAAGACTGACAAGAGTGCTATTTTTTTTGTGTGTGGTACGCGGGCCTCTCACTGTTGTGGCCTCTCCTGTTGTGGAGCACAGGCTCCGGATGCGCAGGCTCAGCGGCCATGGCTCACGGGCCCAGCCGCTCCACAGCATGTGGGATCTTCCCAGACCGGGGCACGAACCCGTGTCCCCCTGCATCAGCAGGCAGACTCCCAACCACTGCGCCACCAGGGAAGCCCAGGAGTGCTATTTTAATTTGGTCCTAATATTTAGGCAGAGACCCAATGGAAGTGAGAGAGGTAACTGTATGCCTACCTGGGGGAAGAGGATTCTGGAGGGAACAGCAGCTACAAAGGCCCTCAGGCAGGTGTGTGCTCAGTGTGTCTGAGGTATTAACATTCCTGTCACTTGGTGGCTCACCCCCTCACTCATGGGGCAGCTAGATCCCTACAGCGTTTCTTCTGGGGCTGGGGTGGGTGCAGCCAAAAGTAACCCATAAAAATGGTCCTGTATCTTCCTCCTTCCCCACACATGCGCAAAGCAGATGCATGGGGGCCGACACTCCAGGTGTTCATGGGAGCACTGTGGTCAGCCCGCCCCAGATGCCTTCGAATGGAGGGAAGAGGAGAGAGGAACAGTAGGAAGGGCTCCCACCTGCCTCTGAAAAACACCTGCCGAGTCAGAGTCCTGGGGGGAACTGCTTTAATGAACAGAAAAGAACCCTTTGAGGGTGGCCACCACCCTTTGAAGGTGGTTTCTTCCCCCAAACAGATTATATAGTTCGCTTCCCATCAGGCTCAGGGCCATATGTACTCAGCAGATCTTTCCAGAGCAGATAACTTCCAAGAAAGGTTGGAACCTGGCTCCTGTCCCCAGTTATGTCGGGTCTCCCATCAGGGGCTTCTGAATGAACTAGGGTAGGTGGGCACGTGGCAGCAGCCCTGCAGCTGGGAAGCCCATCCCCCTGTTTGGTTTAAGCCCAGGAGGAAGACTCAGCCAAGGCTGCCCAGAGGGGCAGCCAAGTGGCCCAAGGGCAGTCTCTGAAACACACACGCTTGCTCATTTCAGGAAGGTGTTGCTGGGATGAACGGGCAGGGGCTCTGCCTGTGTCACCTGGCATAGAGAGGCCAGGCAGACAGTCCTGCTCTTTGCTCAGCCACTTTGTCATTGGACTGTCTTCTCCTTGGCTGGGCAGAATAGAAAGATGCCTTTGTAGGGTGTGTGATTCATCAGGACAAGTGGGTGGGAGCCTCCGGTCCTGTGGGTCTATGGGCTCTTCAGTTATGCACCTAGTACGGTGTCAGGCACATAGTAGGTTCTGGGGAATACTGGGAGCTGTGTGTAAACCCAGTATAGGTACGGGAAACTGCAGGGGCGTCTCTGCACCCCTGGAGGACTGACCATAGTGGGCCCTGGGTACCGCGACTTTCCAGGTGACCACATACATGGTGGCGGGAAAGTCCAGAATCAGGCCATTCGATTCAAATCTTGGGGCTACTGCTTAGTAACCATGTGTACTTGAGCAAATTACGTAACGTCTCTGAGCTGTACGTTTCTCTTCTGTAAGATGATGATAAAAATAATTCCTGGGCTTCCCTGGTGGCGCAGTGGTTGAGAGTCCACCTGCCGATGCAGGGGACACGGGTTCGTGCCCCGGTCTGGGAAGATCCCACATGCCGCGGAGCGGCTGGGCCCGTGAGCCATGGCCGCTGAGCCTGTGCGTCCGGAGCCTGTGCTCCACAACGGGAGAGGCCACAACAGTGAGAGGCCTGCTTACCGCAAAAAAAAAATGAAATAAAATAAAATTCCTAACAGTACTGTTTGATGACTGAATGAGACTAAAGCACTTAGAATGGTGTCTAACATACAATAGGCACTAAGTAAACATCAGTTGTTATTATTAGTTATTACATTATTATTATCATTCATGACCTTAAGACAGGAGATGACCCTGGGTCCTTGTCAGTGCTATGATTCCATTTATCTCTGATGTCATGGGTCAATAATTCTATTACTTTCTGGCATCGTCATATTCATGCCATGATTTTATGAGTTGTCGTCTGTGATCTGCCACATGATGGAGCCTCCGCCCTGGGGACCCACCTTCTCCCTGCTCCTGGCATGTGAGAGGCCCCCCAAAGGCCCCAGCTCAGTGCCCGCCACCCCGGCCAGACGCCCATCCATCTGTCTCGGTCCCTCCACCCCACCCTCACCATCTGTCTCCACCAGTGCCCATCAGTCTGGGTAGGTCTTAGCGTTGGAAGACAAATAGCCCATTTTCAGAGGCTGCCGTGGAGGGATTGATGGACTGTGTGCCCTGAAGCCAGGCAGGCTGCGCTGGGCTGGGGGTAGGGGCACAGAGTGCAAATCATCGGGAAATGAACGACATTCGTCACGCCTGCTGCCTCCAAGGACAGGTGACACCTTCGTGGGCTCAGGGTTGTCACTACACAGGAGCACAGAAAGCGAGTCAGTGGAGACTGACCCGGCTGCCGCGCAAGGGGCTGGATCAGGGGGCGCTTCTCCTCAGGCCAGGCCTCCGAGCAGGTCTCTTCCCTCCCGGTCTTTCTCCAGACTCTTGCTCAAGAACTTTCTGTTCCTCACGGCCCAGCTTAGCCAACTTTGCAGGCAGATGCTCTGGGCTCCCAGGACCTCCCCAGGCCTATTGCTCTCCCCTCCCGACCCCTCCCCTGTTCTTCCACCAAACCCACCTGCTAGTCCTCAGTCAACTCTAGCTTCAGCTCAGAGCATTGGCTCTTCTCTGCCAGTCCCTGCGCAGAGTCTCTCAGAGACTCACCTCGAAACCTCTCCCTTCAGGAAGGCTTCCTGAATTCACACCACCCCAGTCTAACCTCCCTGCCACCTCCATTGTAGTGAGCGATTCATGGCAAGGGCCTGCCCCTCATTCCAGCTACACAGTAAGCACTTTAAAAGCCTGCTCTTCCCGACAATAATAAATAATACTCAGTAGTGGTATGGCACTCTACAGTTTGTGAAATATTGCCATTAAACATAGTGCATTTAATCCTAACAGATCCTTGAGGCAGGTGTCAGCCCTCCCACCCTACTCTGTAACTGCAAAGTGAGGCTCAAGGGAGTCAAAGGCGCACTCATCCCTGTGGCTGTCAGTGGGGGGCCCAGGGCACACAGGACAACACTGAGCACCACTATGAGCATGGGAACCCAGTCGGTGCTCCAGGTCTGGTGCTCCTTCTCTCGCCCCCCCACCCCCACCCTACTGAGGGAACAGCAGGCCAGGGGGGCAGCTGCCTGGGGCTGTGGAAGCCTCCTCTCCCCGCAGGCCCAGGTTCAGAAACCCCCTGCTCCCCTGCTAGCACGTGGTGGCCATTTCCCCAACAGCGCAGGCCTTGCACCTCATAGCACGTGCGTTTGTGCACTTGACTCCCGTGCCAGACTGTGAGCTTCTCTTTGTTCTCCCAGGGAACATGGGGCCTGGCGCACAGTAGGTGCTCAGTTAATGAGTTGGATTGAATCAAGGAGAGAGACCTGCAGAGGAAAATGAATCACCAAAGAACAAGCCTCCCAAAGACCCTCAGGTGCACCTCTCCACCTTCCCTGGGCAGCAGCATCCCCAGGACCCCGGTTAAATGGACCAGGATGAGGGTTCAAGGACCACACCCCAAATTAGAAAAGGCATGGCCTTAGGAGCCCAAAAACCGAATTCTCCCATGCCTCAGTTTCCTCATCTGTACAAATATCTCATCTTAAACTCTTGTGAGGATGAAATAAGATTATTATACAAAAGCACTTTGTAAATGGTGAAGTCATACAAGTATTAGTAATATTTGCAGTTAAGCAGTATTTTCTATCGAGGAGGGCTAGAGCATGGTGATAAAGAACGTATCTGGGAGCCAGGCTTCCTGGGCTCAGATCAGCTCCAGCACTTACTAGTTCTGCTCTGTGCCTCAGTTTCCTTATGTGTAAAAGGAGGAGAACGGCACCTCCCTCAGGAGGTCGTAAAAACTGGGTGAATATACAGATGGTCGCCGACTTACGATGGTTCGACTTTAATGATTTTTCGACTGTACGACGGCTTGACAGCAATATGCGTTCTGTACAAACCACACTTCAAATTTTGAACTTTGACCTTTTCCCAGGCTAGTAATATGTGGTACGATCCTCTCTCGTGATGCTGGCGGTGGCAGCTGCAGCAGCTCCCAGTCAGCCCCGCGATCACGGGAGTAAACAGCTGACACACTGACAACCACTCTGTACCCAGACGACCATTCCGTTTTTCACTTTCAGTACAGTATCCAATAAATTACAAGAGATGTTCAACACTGTTATAAAATAGGCTTTGTGTTAGTTGATTTTGCCTGACCGTAGCTAATGTAAGTGTTCTGAGCATTTCAAAGTAGGCTAGTCTACGCTATGCTGATTGGTAGGTTAGGTGTATTCAATGAATTTTTGACTTACGATATTTTCAATTTATGATAAGTTTATCTGGACGTAACCCCATTGTAAGTCAAGGAGGAGCTGTATCTCAAATACCTCGGACAGTGCCCCACGCAGAGCGCCCTACATATTATGCTTCAGGCATTTTTAGCAGCAGCAAACAGCAGGCTTTCTTCCTCACTGACGCCTGAGTCACAGCCCAGCCCTCCGCTCTGTTGGTTCTCACGGCTGCAAGGGCTGGGGCGACTTCCCCTGTTGTCCACCCCAAAGCAGGGAGGATAGCTACTTGGCACGCTTGCCCCGAGCCCCTCTGTGCCCCTGGCTGATGCTGTCACCTAATTGCAGCTCTTTCCCACCACACTTACACCTGCTCAACACAGCACTCGGTGGATAAATGATGGATTGCTTGGAGCCCCAGAGGGGAAATCTCTCCGCTGTTCCTGCCCCAGGGCATGGCTCTGTGTGCAGGCTCTGGGAGCCCTGGGGGTGGGGGGGTGGGGACCTGGAATCTGGCAGG
>NW_020174923.1:16240913-16253258 GCF_003031525.2 Neophocaena asiaeorientalis asiaeorientalis
ACCCTCCCACCTGCCCCCCCCAGCACCCCCCACCCGCATGGGCTCACAGAAGACCCCCATTAGTGAGCCTCCCTCCCTCCCCAGCTGCAGGAGCTCAGGACCTGTGGTTTAATGAGCTGCCTCCCGGGCCCTCATCCCCACCCAGCTAATTACTGGTCACTACAAATCGTGCCTCACCATTTACCAAGTCATTTTATATCCGCGATGGTACTTCATTCTCTGTGGGGCTGGCTGTCCCTGATGAGGAAGCTGAGGCCCAGAGAGGTGAAGGGATAAATGTGTCTGGAAAGATGCCTGCCCTAATCCAGGGAGAATCTTTGCCTCTTACCCTCCCTGGGGACTCTGTGTCACTCTGATTCCAAAATTTCAGCCCACCTGGGGAGAGTAGCATGGGTCTCACACCTAGAGGGCTGCCCACTTCTTCAACTAACACCCACACATAATCATTGTGTCCCCTCCCTTAAGGTCAACACCTTCCCTGTGGATTTAGAGTCAAAAGAGACCTGGCATCCAGCCCCAGTTTCACTGTGTTGCCATGGGCAGGTTACTTGACCTCTCTGTGCCTCGATTTCCTCACCTGTAAAGACGGGTGTAATAGCCACCCCACCACCACTCAGCCAGGCTTACAGGACGCAGTGTATGTAGAAGTCCTCTGTGAGCAGCACAGCTTGATCCAAGATGGGAGGGATTTTGTTCATTGCATTCTAATTTGCTGAATATATTAACGAGTTACATTGTGTTTCAGGTCTACAAGAGGCACTCAATAGGTCACGCTGATTGATTTGAACTTGGTGATTCTTATTTAGTCACCGGTTGGAGGCGAGGTGATTGTTTCCCTTGGGATTTGATTTGTGAAGGGCTAAGGAGTGTGTGGGGGGGTTGGGGTAGTGGAGGATTGTAACTAGCCCCCCCTCCAGTTGTCAGGACATGAGAGCCCAAGGACCAGCAGAGCCCTGTCTCCCTGACTGCATGGGAGGCTGCTCTCCGCATCACCACCCCTGTTCCTCTGCTCTTCCTTCCTGGGGTCCCCTCCCTGGGACCGTCTCCTCTCCTCCCCACTGCCCCCCAACCTGCCATGGTGTCTCAGCACCAGCCCATTTCCAAAACAGTTCTGCAAAATTCACTGCAGAGCTTCAGACAGGGACACTTCGATCTGGAAGCAGCCTTAGCCATTTCACAGGGGAAAATGAGCTCGTGAGAGAAGTAGGGACTTGTCCGAGTCCCACGTGAGCAAGTTTCTAATTTAGAGTAGAGCTAGGGTGGTGGCCAACACGAGCAGCACACATTCGCAGCCCTCATTTGCAGACCTCAACCGCAGGGCCAGGACTAGAGTGAGGAGACCAAGGCATTCACCTCCAGTGCAAAATTTAAGCGGGGGGGGGGCACCAGAAAACTTAGTAGTCAAGATACATAATATTTTAATGCAATATTTTTTTAAACTCTAAATTAATGCAAAAAATTCCATGATGAACAACATATCAAAAGCTTTTTTTAAAAAGCCAGGATCACTAACAGTGCTGGGCCATACTGGAGCCTTGCGTAAAAGGAAAAATCAGTAATAATATTAAAATATGATTTATCTTGATACTGCACTTTGGGGCAGCTCTTTAAACTCCATGCTTGAGAAAAGTGCCTCACTTGCCTCACCCAAGTCCTGACCCTGTTGCTCCCGTACCTTCTTCCCAAACTGGCCTCCACCCTGCGCCCCAGACCCTCACGACCTGTGCCACCCACCTGCCCGCTCCCGCCGTCTGATGACAAAGACAGACCCTGCTCCCCGCTCTCCCACCCAAGATGGAATCGAATGCTCCCCACTCCTGGTCAGGACCTGTTCCACCCACACCTCCTGTAGGAAGCCCCCCCTTTGACCCTGATGACTCCCCCACGTTGTCCCCTCCGTGCTGGCCCGAGTCCGCAGTGGGTTTGTTTATCCCCTCACTGGCACACTTCTCCTGTCACATCATAGGGGTCTTTCTGCTCTGGGCCAAGCTCCAGGCTCCGAGGTCCACCCCCCGGTCCTGTACCCCCATCCCGTGCCCAGCGCTTGGCCTCAGCCAACGGCGCTGGGGTCAGCTAACTCGCTCC
This sequence comes from Neophocaena asiaeorientalis asiaeorientalis, assembly GCF_003031525.2. Lineage (NCBI taxonomy): Eukaryota > Metazoa > Chordata > Mammalia > Artiodactyla > Phocoenidae > Neophocaena > Neophocaena asiaeorientalis. Next base: position 16,242,999 of record NW_020174923.1, read on the forward strand.
TGGGACTCGGGAGTTATTAGAACAAACCCATTCATCTCTCTGGCCCCAAGGAACTTCCAACACTTTATTAATCACTAATTAAACTTCACTGTCCCCGGAGAGATGGCGAAATATCTTTACCCTCCTTTTCCACTTCAAAACGCAGAAGCGGAGAGAGGAGGAAGCCACCAGGCCCGCCACTGGCTCTTGCATGCTGAGCGGAGAGCTGTGTCCTCGCTGACAGACCTGCTGCTCAGCTCAGCAGTCAGCAGGGACCCAGCTCTGAGCTGTCCCCAGAGAGGGCCAATCAGCTGGGGTGGCCAGAGGCCTCTTCTAGAAGGGGACTAGAGACCCCCACCCACGGCTTGTCACCCACCCCTGCCTCTGCCACCTCCCAGCACAGACACACGTGTACACACACAGCATGGAAATGGGGCTCCCAGAGGCAGCTCAGCCGCAGGCAAATTAAAGGAACCGGTTAACACCCTACGTGAAAATGTCAGCCCTGCTGCCTGGCATTCCATCGCTATCCTTCTAAGCCTGAAGCTGTGCTTTGTGTTTCGGTCTTTCACATTCTCCTTGAAAGCACACCACGTTTTATTCACGCTGAATTACTTATTGCTTCCCCAGCATGTGGGGTCCTGCTGGTGTCTGCACACTTTTGCCCCCTCATCACCCTGGCCCACCTGGTGAAGTCTGCAGTCCTCAAACGCCAGGTCCCGAGCCCCTCCCTGCGGCAGCGCCTTCTCCGACCCTCCAAAGCAAAGCAGCTCGGTCCCCCGTCAATGTGCCCAGGTCCCCTCCGTACATGCGCTAGACCCTGGCAATCAGAGAACTCAGACTAGTCCCAGATGCATGGAATTGCCTCAGTACAATGCACTTACGCCCCAGGATTCTAATCAGATGGCAAATACACCAGCCAGAAGGTCTTAGCCTCGCATCCGAATGTCCTGGGGTTCACAGAGGAGCAGGGCGCCTCCAGATTCATCATGAATCCAAAGCAAATGCCACGGGATGGAGCCTGTCCTTGGCTGGCTAACTGTAACCCTGACCCTTCCCTCTCCTTGGATGTGCTAGTTCACAAAGTCATTTTCTCTCAGTAGAGGGCCGGTTTTGCACTATGCACAGAAAAACGTTTCTTAAAATTCCCAAACCAATCTCTCCTCTCAGGAAATGTTGGCTCTGTACGAATCTGGGCCTGGACACCTCTGGCTCTGTGGAAGGGTTTGTCAAGGCTCCTGGCTTATTCCTGAATCACAGTTTCATGAAAAGTCCAGAGTTTTCCTGTGTATTTCCTTCTACCATACGTTGATCTCCTCTTCAACTTTCACTAGTTTTCCAACTCCACCAACAAGAGAGTATTGCCCTGTAGGGACAAGCCCCTGAAGTCTCAAGGTTGTTGTTTGTGTTCTGCTAAAGCTGTGAATTCTTAATCTGGTGTCTACAAACACACGAGGCAGGGGAGGGGATGAAACCCTGTAATTAAATGCAGAATGTTGCGTGTAATGCTGACCATTTTCCTGGGGAGGGTGAAGAGCTTCCTTCACTCTGTGGTGAGGTCTAGCACTCCAAAAAATATGGCTGGAGCATGTGATGAGTAGGGTCACATCAGAGGCCTGGGCTTCACCGAACTGGACATGTCATCCTCTCTCAAAGTAAACCAAAAGCGGTTTTGACCTAAGAATCGCCACTTTCTTGGACCCCTCTGTCATCAGTCTTAGCCGCTGGCTCTCCTTTCAGAACCGTTTTTGACAAACCAAGCTCTCAGGACTTGGTGAGGTGGACAGAAAACCAAAATGGGACTGAGGATCTGAAGCTGGCAGGCGCTAGGCTCACTCACGAGGTAGATCCTCACTTCTGTGTGCCAGCCTGGCAGCCCCGAGGCCCCCAAATAAAACCCGCACCTCAGCTGCAAATCTCTCCACTTGCCAGAGAGCGAAAGCCGGAATGTTAAATCTGAGAAGGTCAAGGGCGTGCTGTGGCTCGATCACAGCATCACATAAACTGACCGTCCTAGGACCCAGGGGTCGCTGACACGGAAGGAGCACTGTGCTGTGGAAAGCAGACAGAGCAAGTTCCATGCTCCCCATTTTACAGGGGTTTTATAGTTGAGGTGCCCAAGGTCACAGAACTGTTTTTAGCAGCTGAGTGGAGACTACGGCCCAGTAAGCAGGCTATCAGGTCTGTTTTTCAAGTGGATGAAGGACGGAGGGGGATGGATCAGGGCAGGGCACGGGAAGAAGCGATGGGCAGAGAGGGAGGGAAGGGCGCAGGAGCCACGGAGAGGGCGGGTGGGCGGGCCGGAGTGTGACAGCTGCCTGCCGGCTCCAGGCTGCTCCAGCTGCTGTACATGCCCCCACCCCCCGGCCAGCACACAGCATGGCTAGAATTGAAGCTGCCATCCCAATTCCCAGTGTAACTTTGGCATAAAGGTTAATCACACCCAGAAAATGCTTATTAGAGTCCATAAATAACTATGTTGCTGAAGCTCAGTTTGGTCTTTAAGGCACAGAAGTGCAATTTCCTTTGATGGGATGGTCTGGTAATTAACCTTTCAGCAAGAATCCTGAAGGGCCACTGGAGGCACCAGGGGCCGCGCTCATCTCCCCAGATTCATGAGGAGCAAGGAGACAGGGGCCTGCCTGCCCTCCCCTACACAACAACTTCTGATGCTCAGCCTGGGAGAGCCCTCAGAGGCCCCAAGAAAACCTTCCCTAGGAGCCAGGGACTGAGTTGGCCCTTGGGCAGAACCACAGCTGCAGCATTTGCGAGCGATCTTTCAGCAAGATTCCTCCCCCTGCTGCTGAGTTCTGAGCCCAATCCTGCTGCTACTAACTGTGTGACTTTGGGCGAGTCACCTGGCCCCTCTGGGCAATGTGATCTTTCTTTCCTGCCTCACAGGGATGCAGGTCACCTGGGGAGGTGGGAGAAAAGGAGGAAGATGCTTTCTGAAATTTAAAGTCTTCTAGAAGCGCCCATGGGGTCACTATCATGACTTGGTCACTCTGGGCCCTTGAATCTTCCTTGGTTATCGAGAAGGTTGGACTAGAGCAGGCTGGTCCTGGTGTTCCTTCCAGGCCCCGGGGAGTGGGGCTGCAGCAGGACCAAAGCCTTCTCCTTCACTCTGTCAGATTGTTCTGCCTTCTCTGTAAGCTTTCCTTTGAAAAGGGATTTTTCAGCTTAGAAGGAAAGTTGTTTTGATTTTTGTCTCTTGTTTTCTTAAACCACCAGATTAAGTGATCTCACTGAGCCCCTTGCTGAACTGGGATTCTACATTCAAGGAGTCCAGGACTCCTTGATTTGGAAAAAAGGAAAAGAATTCAGAAGAGGCAGGGAAGGACGCACAGACACACAGACACACACACTAAAAGGAAAATGGCAAGGCAAGGTGTTGGTGAGCACAGGGGGACCATGGGATTACAGAAGGGCTCAGCACAAGGTGATGGTGTGGGCAGGCTTCCTGAGGGAGGTGAGTTTGAGAATGGCAGAGTGGGCACAGACTGTAAGAAGGAAAGAGAGGGCTTTCCAGGCAAGGGGAGGGTCCTGAGTTTGAGGAGACTGGACAGGCCATCTGTGGAAGGGTTCAGACACCGGGCTGCGATGGATCCTTCAGGCCTGGAGTGCCGAGGTGGATTCCTGAGCATCAGTTTGTCATAGCTGGTCAGTTTCATCATTGGTAGGTATGGAAACAGGCCCAGAGAGGGGAAGTGAGACCTCAGAGGCACCGGCTCAGTGGAGGCACTTCAGTAGCTGGGGATGAACCTGAGCCTGGCTGCCTTCCCTAGCCCAGGAGACTGTGGCAGATCCTGACTTGGAGCACAGAGAGGCCCCCCAACTCCCCAGTGAAGCCAAGATTGCAACCCTCCCTGGGAGGCAAGACCCCCAGTGGACACTGCCGTCTGCTGGCCGAGGAAGGAAGGCCCACTCCTCTTGGGTCCTGGGGTCCCCTGGCTCCACAACCCGAATATCTGACCATATATCTGACCACAGCTCTGGGCTGTGGCTTTTTTTCCCAGCTTTATTGAGATGTAATTGACGTATAACATTGTGTAAGTTTAAGGTGTACAACATAATGATTTGATATATGTATATATCGCAAAAAAATTTCCACAATCAGATTAGTTAATACATGCATCATCTCACGTAATTACAATTGTGTGTGTGTGTGTGCGTGTCTGTTGGTAACTACTAAGATCTACTCTCTTTGTAACTTCCAAATATATAACACAGTATCGTTAACTATAGTCACCATGCTGTCCATCATACCCGCAGAATGTATTCATTCATAATTGGAAGTTTGTACCTTTGACCACCTTCACCCATTCCCGCACCTCCGCTCCACTCCTGGCGGCCACCAATCTGTTCTGTTTCTCTGAGTTCGACTTTTTATTTATTTGCCTCACTATCGCGGCCTCTCTTGTTGCGGAGCACAGGCTCCAGACGCGCAGGCTCAGTAGTTGTGGCTCACGGGCCCAGTTGCTCCGTGGCATGTGGGATCTTCCCAGACCAGGGCTCGAACCCGTGTCCCCTGCACTGGCAGACTGATTCTCAACCACTGTGCCACCAAGAAAGCCCTCGACTTCTTTAGATTCCACATGTATAAGTGAGATCATATGGTATTTGTCTTTCTCTGTCTCACTTATTTCACCCAGCATAATGCCCTCAAGGTTCATCCATGTCGTCACACATGGCAGGATTTCCTTCCTTTTATGGCAGAATAATATTCCATTGTATGGATTGACATGTATACACTATTGATACTAAGTATAAAATAGATAAGGAATGAAAACCCACTGTTTAGCACAGGAAACTCTACTCAGTGCTCTGTGGTGAAAATCTGTGGTGAAATCCAAAAAAAAAGGGAGTATATGTATACGTAGAGCTGATTCACTTTGCTGTACAGTAGAGACTAACACAACATTGTAAAGCAACTATACTCCAATTTAAAAAAAAACGCTGTTGTATGTATATACCACATTTTCTTTATCTATTCATCCATTTATAGACACTTAGGTTGTTTCCACAGCTTGGCTATTGTATACAATGCTGCAATGAACACGGGGATGCAGATATCTCTTCAAGGTAATGATCTCATTTCCTTTGGATACATACCCAGAAGTGGAATTGCTGTATCATATGGTAGTTCTATTTTTAACTTTTTGAGGAACCTCCATACTATTTTCCACAGTGGCTGCACCAATTTACATTCTCACCAACAGTGAACAAGGGTTCCCTTTTCTCCACATCCTCCCTGCCACTTATCTCGGCTTTTTTATAATAACCATTCTAACAGATGTGAGGTGAAATCTTATTGTGTTTCTTACTTGCATTTCCCAGATTTAATTGGATTATTTGTGGGGCTTGTTTTTGTTTTTGGGGTTTTTTTTTTTTTTTACTGTTGAGTTGTATGAGTTCCTTATATATTTTGGATAGTGACCCTTTATCAGAGATGTGGTTTTCAAGGTATAGCCTGTTTTAAGCAAAGCCAAGAGAAAAGAAATCTAAATATGAAAAAGAAGAGGGATCATAAATCAAGACTTCTTTAGAAAGCTGGCTCCCCATTGGATTTAAAAATTAGGATCTGATTTGCAGAAATAAAACATATGCGCAATCAACTCTTCTGAAACCTGTGTGCCTACAGGGGATATATCTGTAGTGACGGAATGACAATACAGGGGAGGTACAGAGCCCACAGGCAATTGTGCAATTTCTGCCCTGCACAGAGGTGCCAAGTGGAGAGGTCTCTGGGGGCTAGAATTGCAGGCTCTGCATCAGCAGGGCCGGGACCCTCGGGCGGGGGGTGCGTTTTCTAATCCACGCAGAGGTGCTCTAAAGACTAGCCAGAATAAAACCAGACTTGGGACAGAGGGTGGTGATGCTAGATGTCCTTTCTCAGCCCTCTTGACTGCCCAGGACTTCTGCCCCCCAACCACCCTTTTCTCCCCATCCTGCCCCAGGACAGCCTCTTTCTAGGACAGCCACAACCTGTCGCCACCTCAAAGCAAAGAGCCTGTGCTTTCCCCAAAGCGGGTGAGCAGTGAAAGATTATTCTGTTCTAGGCAGTTGAGAAAGAATTTATTGTTCCACTTAATTAACTTAAATCGCTGTTGTGCAGAGAGGAAAAAATGGGAAGGAAGATCTCCTGCCTACATTTCAGGGAGTGGGGCACACCTGGGTGCTCCCACCTTCAGGTCTTCTCCCTGCAGCCCTGGGCTCAGGAGACACCCTGCCCCCTTCCCTGCTACTTCACTCCTCTGCTCCCACAACGAGGCCCCACAGGAGAGCTGAAACCTGCTTCACCCACCCTAAGGGCAGTGAGGACCTGAGACACCCCAGCTCTGCAGTTCACACATTCCCCTCCAAGGGTCCCAAATATGCTGTCCCATTGGTTATAAGCTCCCTGAGGGCAGGGTCTGTGTTTGGCTAATTCTGTACCCTTAGTGGGGCCTGGCACAGAGTGGGCCCCCATACATGTTTGTTGAATGAATAAATGAATGACTGACAGAGTGAATGAATGGATGGGTTTTCATTTTCTGTCCCCTCTGACCATGGGGTCGCACCTGGACATTTTGACGGGTTCACGTTTTCCTGCATCTCTTCCCTCTGCCCACCAGGAGCTCTCTTTTGCCCTTGGTCTTCCTTCCTGCATTGATCTCCACCTTGGACTCCAGGAGGCTGTGCTGAAGGAAAAAGTGTTTTGGGGGTGGAAAGTGCAGGGCTGTGCTCCTGTTCTGAATCTGGCAAACTTGCTCTGTGACCATGGACAAGTCTCCTTCCCTTGCCCCCCCGCCTCAGTTTCCTCATCTGTGAAATGAGGAGGGTAGTGTTTCCTACACTCCTTTCTAGGTCTGATTATGCTCTGACTCCAGGTTTTACAGGAGAGTAGAAATTCAGACCTTTAAATTTGAGGCCAGAGAGATCCACATTGGAAACTTTTATTTGCCCCCTCCTACCCATGTGACCTTGGGTAAATCACTTAACATCCCTGAGCCTCAGTTTCCCCATCTGTAAATGGCGCTAATAGGGATGAAGTATGTATATTCTAAAACTTTTGGAGAGATTCAACAATATGGTGCGTCTCACACAGCACAGGTCCAAACACACGGTGAGCCGTTAACCAACGGTAGTGATTAGTATTTACTCGACTATGAATGTATAAGTTGCTTCCTTCCTGACTCGGCCTGTCTCTCCAGAAGCGCCCCCTGACTGGTTTGCCTGTCCACCCAGGGTGTACACACCCACTTTCCACCACCACTCCATTCCCAGGAGCCAGCAGACACCTGTGAAAGTAAAGTTTGCATCACTGTCGCTGATGCAGATTTGCTGAGAGCAGGGAAGGGAGGTGGGGGGCGGGCAGTGCCCTGGAGCACCGCTGACCTCCCATCCTGGTCTAGCCTCCTTTTCTGCTGCTCACACATTCTTTCTCTCCTCCTCTTGATACGATTCGCTCTCGATTCACTCATTAACATTTTCTCATAGCTCGTGCCTTCTCGGCCTCCCGGTGTCCCTCCTACACATCTTCCTCTCTCTCCTGGTCTTAAGCTCTCTGCCGGTCTCAGTCTTCCCTAGCCTCCATTTTTTCTTCCTCCTCCCCTTCCTTTCCCTTCCCTTCCTTTCTTTTTCCTTCCTCCCTTCTCCCCTCCCTCTCTCCTTCCTTCCTTCCTTTCTTCTTCTAAATTCCAGCTTTGACTGAAGACTTGCACAGTGCCAGACCCTGTGATTTTTCTCATTTAATCCTTCTCAACCCCAAGAAGTGGAGCCTTTACTATCTACCCACCATACAGATGCTCCGATCCTGGGGTTGTACCCCTGGGCAGGTCAGCCTGTTTCCCTGCCTGTCCGGCCTCCCTTCTTAGGCCCCACCACTGCATGGATCCTCCAAAGGAGGAGGGACAGGTTACCTTGCCTCTTGACCTCTACCTCCGGGCCACAGCCTGGATCCCCGAAAGCTGGCAGTGGGAACTGGGGGGTAGACACCAGTGGGGCCCTGCCAGCTGGGGGCTCAGGAAGGGTGGAGTTTGGTTCTCGCAAGGGAATGGAGCCCGACCGGGGCTCTGATCCAGCCCCTGACCCTGGGAACTGCTCAGCCGTGAGCTGTGAGCTTCTCCCAGACACTGGGAACCGGTCCCTGAGGGGGTGGGAAAGGCATCTGCTACTCGGAGAGACAGAGCCGAGGTTGGGGACAGCACGGAGATGCCAGCCACGCAGGTGCCGCTATCAGCTGTGCTCTCGCTCAGTCAGCTCTCTGACAAGTGTAAAGTGAGGGAGATTTCAGTGTCAGCAGCAAAGTGACGTCCTTTAAGAAGCTGCGTTTTAAAAGGGATGTGAAGAGGGTCGGGGGGATAGAGTGAAATGATCTGACGGCTGGAAATTAATTTCTGTTAGAAAACTGCGAAAGGTTTTGAGGCTGCTTTTCCTGGACAAGTGACTGCCTTCCAAGGCCATGAGGGTGGTTTAGAGGGGGCTGCTGGACCACCCAACCCCAGTGAGCAGGGAGATTCAGGGCAGAGACTAGGAATAGCCATCTAATCACCCATAAGCTGGGCAACGGCCCTGCCTGTTTCTTTGTCTGTGAAAGAAGTGAATTAGCCAAAATCAGAAGTTTCACACAATGCCTGGCAGCCAAGAGACAGAAAATTCTGTTTCCCAGGCTTCACCTCAGAGATCTGGGCTCGGCAGGCCTGAGGGGAAACTTGGGAGTCTCTCTGTTTTTTGAATGTTCTCCAAGTGATTCTGAAGTGTCCCCAGAATTGAGGGGAACTGCACTAGCCCAGTAGTTCTCTAGTGGGGGCAATTTTGTCCCCCACGGGACACGAGGCACCATCTGGAGACATTTTTGGTTGCCACAGCGAGGAGAAGCTACTGGCATTTTGTGGCTAGAGACCCGGGATACTCGGATGCATTCTCAAATGCGCGGGCAGCCCCACAGCAAGGAACTACCTGGTCCCAAATGTCAATGGCGCTGAGCAGCGGAAACCCTGGGTCGGAGGCTTTCGCAGCTCCTTCCCAGCTCGGAAAACGCTCACTTGCCTGCCCATCATGGAAGTTGGGAGTGTGGAAGGAAGATGGTGATGGGAAGGAGAATGCTGGAAAGAATGAGAGGACACGAGGGAGGAGCCTGCAGGACAGGAAGAGGCCCTGACCTCACCCTGATGTGGCCTTGGACCCGTCATTCCCCCACCTCCTAGCCTCAGTCCAAAGGCAGGAGACTGCTGGGAATGACCCCTCCTGGCCAGGTGGGGAGATGGGAGGTCCTTCCCCTCTCTGCTGTCCTGGAGCCCCCAGGCCTCCTCCTGGAGGGTGTGCACAGGAGATGCAGACGGAGCAGGAAGGTGGCCACCTGTGGGTACAGCCAACGCTGGGGATCAAGCAGCACAGGCAGGGCACGTACGCAGCCTTTTCCTGGAGCCGTGAACCAGGGCTTGCCCAGTGTGCCCCCTGGGCGAGCTCCTCGGAGGCAGAAGGCAGAGCTGACCCTGGAGAAGTCGTGCTCCCTCATCTTCGGTGAGTCCAGGGATGAGGGCTAGAACCAGCGTGGGGCTGAGGCCTGTGAGCCTTGGGATGGGCCCACCACAGAGGAAGGGCTTCCCATGTCTCACCAGAGCTCTGTGACTGCCATGTGTCTCCCCAACCCCTGCCCCGACCTCGGTGGGTGATAATGTGCGGGTTGATGAGTGAGAACGAAGCGGGGGAAGGGGCCCACCCCGAATCTGCCAGGTGGTAAGGGCTCTGAATAAACCGAAGGTTTCCACCCTCCCGGACAGGGGTTCTTCCTGCTTCCGGCAGCCCAGCCCAGCTGCTACAGCACCGAGTCTTACAGCAGGAGGCGCCCAGGTACAGGGCTGGCCGGCAGCCAGACTCCCTTGAAAAGTGAACCAGAGATTCTGGGCTATGAATCCTGGCCCCAAAGGAGGGGTTTAGATCAGCGCTGCTGAAAGGGTGGTGGGGACTGTGCGGGACTGCAGACTGTTCATTACTGAGAGTGAGCGTCTGGAAACGCTGATACGAAGTTGTCTTGGCTGTGATCTCATTGAACAGGGTCTAGACCACTTCAGATGTTGTCCAGCTCTCCAGAAGAGTCACGTGATGCAGGCTGCATGGCTGTCATGCACAACAGGACCACATGCCGTGGACTGGAAAGACCCACGTGGGCCTTCCCTACAGCTAGTTTGAGAAGCCCTGCTTTGGCTGGAGGAGAGCACACGATGGCCAGCTCATCAGGGAAGGCCCCGTGGAGGAAGAGGGTCTTGAGTACCAGTTGGGCTCGTGTCATCAAGGGGA